>NC_056430.1:44187685-44310185 GCF_018296145.1 Oncorhynchus tshawytscha
ACAATCAGTGTAGGTTCACACTTATGTTGAGAATATTGGGCTGTAGAGAGAGAAATGTTCTGCCTGTCTCAGCTAAAGTGGGTTAGAAAATACTCAGTAGGATCTCTACTGACCAAATATGTGTCGTTTTGGAGAGGGACTGTGTCGTATATATCCAGTAGCACTTAATTCTCCACCCTCTCCACAGCCACCAATGGACTGTACATGGGATACAAATTGGCTTGTAGTGTTAATAATTATATTTTCCAATATTTATTCCCTATTCGAATTTGGCCTCTAGGTACCCTCTCTCAGGACAGAGGTCACCGTAAAGCAGGCCTCAGTAACATGTATATGGGCCCCTGAGCCATAAAAACAGCCATAGGTGTCCTTAAGCAATTATGTTTCAAATGTATAGTCTGTTCAACCCCAAGATCTCAGCCTTGATTTAATGCTTTGGCACCAGGCACAAAAGGGTGAAACAGCAAACAGCTAAGGCAAGAGTGTATTTAGGTCAGCCCTGCCAGCTGGAGAGGGAGAGATGTGCTGTGAACAAATCTTTCGAGGAATGTGTCTGTCTTCCAATACATCTGTCTACGTCTGTCTATGTCTGTATTTGTCTTTCTACGTCTGTCCAAATTGTTGTGGTAAACCGTGGGGTTTGGGTTGTGCGCGCATAGATTAACACAGAGAAAGGGAGGTTCTAGTCAGAAAACACGACTTTACAAGGCAACAAAATAAACATCACAAAATAACGTGGGTTTGGCTCGGTCCTTCTTCTCAGGTTCTGCTCTGTCTGTCTCTCTGTCCCTCCTCGCGGTGTGCCATGGTGCTCCCTTTATGTGGCCTGCACGGCTGGTTGGCACTCTCCCCTAATTACCTCTACATGCAGCCATCCGCGTTGGGGTACCCAGCCCGTGTACTCCCAGCAGAAGGAGCCAACGTCGCGGCATGTACCTTCCCTCTATCACCAACCCCCAGGGTAGACTTCCCGGGATACTATACTGTCTATGTCTGTCTGTATTTGTCTGTCTCTGTCTGTATTTGTCTATTAAACATTTAAATATAGAAGTTGTTTGCCTTATATTTCGCATCTAGCATTTCTCCACACCTAGACCAGGTTTTCAATTCCAAACAGTAGAGTGTAAACTTTTCTACCTGTCTTAGCTAAAGTGGGGTGGAAGAAACTCAGTAGGGTCTCTACTAACCAAATATGTGTTCTTTTGGAGAGGGACTGTGTCGCATATATCCAGCAGATATGAACGATACACATATCCCCATGTGCAGTTGCAAAAAAGGCTTTTTTTTATGGCAGTTTTGGAGCAGTGGCTTCTTCCTTGCTGAGTGGCCTTTCAGGATATGTCGATATAGGACTCGTTTTACTGTGGATATAGATACTTTTGTACTTCCTCCAGCATCTTGACAAGGTCCTTTGTTCTGGGATTGATTTGCACTTTTCGCACCAAAGTACATTAATCTCTAGGAGACAGAACGCGTCTCCTTCCTGAGCGGTATGACGGCTGCGTGGTCCCATGGTGTTTATACTTGCGTACTCTTGTTTGTACAGATGAACGTGGTATATTCAGGCATTTGGAAATTGCACCCAAGGATGAACCAGACTTGTGGATGTCTACAATTTGTTTTCTGAGGTCTTGGCTGATTTCTTTTGATTTTCCAATGATGTCAAGCAAAGAGGCACTGAGTTTGAAGGTAGGCCTTGAAATACATCCACAGGTACACCTCCAATTGACTCAAATTAGGTAAATTTGCCTATCAGAAGCTTCTAAAGCCATGACATAATTTTCTGGACTTTTCCAAGCTGTTTAAAGGCACAGTCAACTTAGTGTATGTAAACTTCTGACCCACTGGAATTGTGATATAGTGAATAATAAGTGAAATCATCTGTCTGTAAACAATTGTTGGAAAAATGACTTGAGTCATGCACGAAGTAGATGTCCTAATCGACTTGCCAAAACTATGGTTTGTTAGTAATACATTTGTGGAGTGGTTGAAAAATGAGTATTAATTGCTCCAACAAAAGTGTATTGAAACTTCTGACTTCAACTGTACATACATACTGTATGCGCTTACAGTAGAAACGAGAACACGACATACAGAAAATAAGGAAAACAACAAGGAAGGGAAAGCGAGCACCAGCAAGAACATTTTCAAATTCTTGCAAAACTGCGCTATTATTTGCATACTTGATCTGTGCAAACGTGTGAAGTTTGGTGTGTTCTCCTGGAAGAGAGAATTTGATCTGGCTCAGTAAAGCCTCAAACATAAATTATCCGGGATGCTGAAATGGGCTACTTCTATGTGAATTAATTAGACGGCGGAACACACCTCAATTCAAACTGTTGTTAGAAAATACAACTTGTTAGAAAATAATTTGAAATTGACAAGTTGAAACATTTATTAGCAAGTTGAAACATTATTAGCAGGCAGCACATGTTAACTGTCCAAATAATCATATTTTGGAACGGTGAGTGCATTCTGACATGTGAATTAAACAACTCAAGCTGGGGGCGACCGTTAGAGATATTTGGAACTCACACGTGAAAAGGTCAATTTGACAGATTCTTATGGAGATGTTTGTATTATGCTAATTAGGCTCCGGACCTCGTAGGGTCCCTGCTGAGTACCCCTGCTGTAGCCTGTCTTTTGACATGTGTGGAGTGGGAACAGCAGTTATTCTTGGAAGCAGTGATATTCTGAAATAGAGCTCATCTCTTCACTTTTGAGAGTTATTTGACAACGGCAAGTCTTTTGGAAACCTTATCCTCTGATCTTTCGGATACTATATGTACAAATCAAATATACAGAAATCAATACTTCTTACCTGCATGTAGAAAGATTTGAAAAAGTAATTTTTTGGCACTCAGGGAAAATAATGTCCTCTTAAGACTGCTTATACCACAGATTCTGTTTGTGATGTCGAAATTCTAACATACATTTGTTAAACAGACTTAGGAAAAGTCAAAGAAGGAGGTGAGCATGTGTGTGGGGGGCATAATACAAGTAATCCAAAAGTAACTGAAAGTAATCCGATTATGTTACCGAGTATGGGTAATCCAAAAATGACATTACTGATTACAATTTTGAACAGGTAACTAGTAACTGTATACTAGTAACTGTATCAGATTACATTCAGAACGTAACCTACCCAACACTGTGTGTGATAGAGTATATGTTCACCTCAACCCCCTGGTCTGTGCGTTCCAGACAAGCTGAAGAGCATCGATTTAACAGGGAACCAGATCTCTGGTGTGGATGAAGATGCGTTCCGCCCCCTATCACAGCTCCAGGACATCCTATTGGCTGATAACAACCTGCAGGCGTTGCCAGAACTCCCACCCACCCTCAGATACATTGATGTGCGCAACAACAGACTGATCAGCAATGGACTACATACAGATGGGTTTAAGGTGCACACACACACATTTGCACACACACATAAATACATTCGCATGCGCACACACACTCTAGCTGTAATTTTATTTAATTCTTTGATGTAAATGCCAGAAGGAATTCCTTTTGACAACATCATTGAACAGTAAATACCAAAGTAGCTGAAGCAGTATTGTAGGATACAGTTCCTCTTGACTGAATAGAGATGGAGCTCCCTCTGGTGGCTTTTATTGATGTTTTACATTGTTGTTTTACTCCATCTGGCCTAAACAGGAGATGAGCCTGCTCGAGTTCCTGTATCTGTCTGATAACAAGCTGGACTACATCCCTGTCCCACTACCTGAGAGCCTCCGAGTACTACACCTGCAGGTATCAACATGCATGTACACACACCCCTGATACACCTCACATACCGCACACACCTCTCATACATACCTCATGCATCCCACACACACCGCTCTTACACCTCACACGCCCCACATAAAAATACTACAGGTTACTATAGAATATTATTGTACTTACTATATCATTCTATTGCATTTTGTAGTAAACTCTAGTATACTTTAAAATCCTCAACAACAAAAAAGGACCCCTCGATCACGTGTAGTACTTGCTGTAGCGTTTTGAAGAATACTGTAGAATACTGCACACTGTATTATACTGTAGTATCCCTCGATTGTGTAGTGCTTACTATAGAAAGTTGTAGTATATTGTAGAATACTATATGTGACTAATACAATCAAATTGTATTAGTCACATGCGCCGAATACAACAGGTTTAGACCTTACAGTAAAATAATTACTTACGAGCCCCCAACCAGCAATGTAGTTTCCAAACAATATGGACAAGAATAAGAGATAAAAGTAACAAGTCATTAAAGAGCAGCAGTAAAACAACAATAGCGAGACTATATACAGGGAGGTACCGGTACAGAGTCAATGTGTGGCGGCACCGGTTAGTTGAGGTAGTATGTACATGTAGATAGAGTTATTGAAGTGACTATGTATAGATGACAGCGGTGTAAAGCGGGGTGGGGGGAATAATCTGGGTAACTATTTGATTAGATGTTCAGGAGTCTTATGGCTTGGGGGTAGAAACTGTTTAGAAGCCTACTGGACCTAGACTTGGCGTTCCGAAACCTCTTGCTGTGCGGTAGCAGAGAGAATAGTCTATGACTAGGGTGGCTGGAGTCTTTGACAATTTTTATAGGGCCTCCCTTTGACACCGCCTGAGATAGAGGTCATAGATGGCAGGAAGCTTTGCTCAAGTGATGTACTGGGCCGTTCACACTCCCCTCTGTAGTGCCTTGCGGTCGGAAGCCGAGCAGTTCCCATTCCAGGCAGTGATGCAACCTGTCAGGATGCTCTCAATGGTGCAGCTGTAGAACTTTTTGAGGATCTGAGGACCAATGCCAAATCTTCTCAGTTTCCTGGGGGGGAATAGGCTTTGTTGTGCCCTCTTCACGACTGTCTTGGTGTATTTGGACCATGTTATTTTGTTGGTGACGTAGCCACCAAGGAATTTGAAGCTCTCAACCTGCTCCACTACATCCCCGTCGATGAGAATGGGGGCGTGCTTGGTCCTCTTTTTCCTCTAGTCCACAATCATCTCCTTTGTCTTGATCATGTTAAGGGAGAGGTTGTTGTGCTGGCACCACGTGGCCAGGACTCTGACCTCCTCCCTATAGGCTGTCTCGTCGTTGTCGTGATCAGGCCTACCACTGTTGAGTCATCGGCAAATGTAATGATGGTGTTGGAGTCGTGCCTGGCCGTGCAGTCATGAGTAAACAGGAAGTAAAGGAGGGGACTGAACACGCACCCCTGACTGCACCCCTGACTGAACACGCACCCCTGAGGGGCCCCTGTGTTGAGTGCAAATTAGATTCCATCATCTGTGGATCTGTTGGGGCGGTATGCATATTTTTGTGGGTCTAGCGTTTCTGTGATAATAGTGTTGATGTGAGCCATGACCAGCCGTTCAAAGCACTTCATGGCTACATATATGCTAATATTTCATTAGCATATACCCTGCCCATTCCCCTGCCCATATCCCAATTTTTGCTGTATCAGCTGGTGGAGAGGCTGGGGAATGTCCTTATCCAGGTATGGGAGGATACGATCTCTCTAACTACCATCAGGCTACCAAAACAACAAATCCCACCTTACCTTGTCCAAATATAATTAAGGAGAAAATACATCAAGACCAGATCCCCCCACACCAAATCATAAATAAACCAGCTTCAGAAACATATCAAATAACAATTTACCAGAATGGCAGAGCCAGAATACCTGGACCTCATTCTAGAAACAGTTTGGCAAAGACTCCAACCCATGCATCTCTGGCAGACAATAAAGAGTCTTAATGGAAATACAAAGGACAACACAATCCCGACACTGAGGTCACAGGGTCAACGCATAGAGAATTACTAAGAAAAGGCCGTACTGTTAAAAAAGAATCTGCAAACTCCTGCGACCCCCGCACTTCAATGCACACTTAATACCAAGCCTTAAGTCAACCACGCCCTCCTTGCCCCTGCCTGCCTTGCCTCCTCCTCTCATCCCATGAGATGAAATGGATAGAAAAGAGCAGTAGCTTTGAACTATCCAATCAGGCTCTAGTCCTACCTACCTACAGATTACTGAAAGGAGCAGCCGTTCAGTTCCCAATTCTAACTCCTTACGGGTTATGGACAATTTTCTATTTTTGTATTTCTTCAGTAGGTTTCACTCAAGGACAAATCCCTCAAAAGATAGCAAAAAAATAGTACTGTCCTACAGTATTCTGCAATAATGTCTGTAAATAATACTACTGTAAATACTACAGCAATGTCTGCAAAAAAACACAGTAAACACTGCAATATACTAGTCATATCTGTAAAAACACTAAATTAAATATTACAGTATTCAGTTTAATGTTTTTGTACAAAAACACTGTGCAAAAACACTAGAGTGAATAGTATAATATACAAATATAGTAGTACTGTATACTTCAAAAACAAAATTCCTGTGATACTCCCCACACCCAGCACAACCAGACTAGCGTACACATTTCTGCAGACTCTGTCTCAAACCTAGTATTCTCTGAGGGCTGAAAATAGAGGAGACTAACTTTTCACCCCACACATCTCTACAGCAATCCTCAGGCTGTCCCCCATACTGTTTCAGATCCAGTATAATATCCTGGCTTTTCGATAACCACTAAATGGCCAAGCTGCAAAGTCGTAATGACTTCTGAAAACAAAAATTAGCTTTTTGGTCTTAATTTAGGCAGGCATAAGGTTAACAGTGTGGTTAAGATTTGGGTTAGCGTTAGGTTTAAAATCATAATTTAAAAAGAGAAATTGTAGAACTAGGAGGAGCTTCCGACATTGCAACTTGGTCAGATAGTGACGACCTGGTTTCTCTCTCCTCTCCTCTGTAGTCATGGATTCTCAACGGGCACAGAGTCAAATTGGAGCAGCTCTCCAGATGAAATTAATTACTCTAATGACGTCTGCCATCATGTCTCTGCTTCTTCCAGTTTAATTTCCTCCTCAAAGTAACACATAACCCCCCCCCACACCCCGTATCTCTGTTTGTCCGTCTGTCTGTCTCTCTCTGTCTCTCTGTCTCACTCTCTCCTCCTCTCCTCTCCCCACCAGAACAACAACATCCAGAATCTTCATGTGGACACATTCTGTAACAGCCACGACCGTAACTACATACGACGCTCCCTGGAGGACATCAGGCTGGATGGAAACCCTGTCAACATCAACCTGTTTGCCTCGTCCTACATCTGCCTGCCTCGCCTGCCTATCGGGAGTCACTGAGGGGAGCATTGAGGGGCCCAGGGAGGGGCTCTGCAGAGAAGGAGGCAGGGATGGGTCTACAAAGGCGGTGGTAGGGAGGGTGAGGGAGGAAAAGGAAAGAGAAAATATTCATTTTAAAAAAGCAAATCAAAGACAGAGATGAGTGTGAGGGGTGGGGAAAGGAAGGATGGAAAGGGGGAGTTGTTAATTCTATTCTGGTTCGCTATCTCTTTAATATTAGCTGCTAACTCAATCCTGAGACACCTGTGATGTCATGCCAGTAAGAGGCTGAATGATTGATTGGCAGATGGCCAGATAAATGAGGGGCCGTTTGCTTGCACCTGACAGATATCAATCACGCTGAAATCCAACCTGGGCAGAGAAAAACAGCTGCCACTGCATCGACTGTCTGTATGTCTACCTGTTTGACTGCTACTTTAGACCAACTGAAACATGTGTGTCGCCTCACAATGAAATCGTCATTCTTTATTATAGGTTGACCATAATAAAACAACTGTGATTCACTTGGTTTGGCTGTTAATCGACAATGTCAATTAATAAATTAAAGTATAAACACTGCTCCATTATTGTCACTTCCCGTGTATTAATATAATTTAAAGGTAGAGTAGCCAGATCAACATGATATTGTATTTGGTTTATTTTCAATTCCATTTATTATCTCATCACTGGGTTGTGTTCAGTAAAACAGCAGTGAAGTCAGAGAGAAACATCTACCAATCGCAAATTGAACCCTATAGCCCCTGTCCCTTATGCATTTGTGTAGATCTGTGGGGAGCGATTACAATTTAGTGTTGGTCCACTTTCCCTACTGATTGGCTAGGTGTAATTTCCGCCAAAGTGCTTTTACCTCCCCAATATTCTCAGATCTCCACAAGTGCATAGTGTGTAGAGGGCTAGCTATGCGAAGAGACTGATGACATAGATATGAATTGAATGCAAACTATGTGGTGATCAGATCTTTACAGCGGTGGATCTCTTTGGATTTCCATATGAACTATCTGTGGTGAAAAGGCCTCGATTAACATTTGATAGTGCGGTGCCAAGTCTTGTTTAAGGTACATTATGCCCACAGAAGCCTTCACAGTCACCTACTATTTTTTTCCATGTAGTCAACAAAATAATAATTCTAAGTCAGATTACACACTTCCATTTTCTTTTCCTCACAGTCTTTCAATACAGTGCCTTCAGAAAGTATTCATACCCCTTGACTTATTCCACGTTTTGTTGTGTTAGAGCCTCAATTCAAAATTGATTAAATATATGTCTTCTCACCAATCTACACACAATACGCCATAATGACAAAGTAAAAACATGTTTTATGAAATGTTGTCAAATGTATTGAAAATGAAATACATAAATATAAGTATTTGCACAACCCGATTACAATGGCAAGTCCTTTAGGGAAAGTCTATTTTTAAAACTCTTCAAGTATTGTCAAGTTGGTTGTTGATCATTGCTGGAAAGCCATTTTCAAGTCTTGCCATAGATTGTCAAGCCAATTTAAGTCACAATTGTTAATAGGCCACTGAGGAACATTCAATGCTGTCTTGGTAAGCAACTCCAGTGTATATTTGGCCTGGTGTTGTAGGTGTTTTTCCTGCTGAAAGCTGAATGTGTCTGTTGGAAAGCAGACTGAACTAGGTCTTCCTCTAGGATTTTGCCTGTGCTTAGCTCTATTCCATTTATGTTTTATCCTAAAAGCCTCCCTAGCCCTTGCCAATGACAAGCATACCCATAACATGATGAAGCCATAGCACCATGCTTGAAAATATGAAGAGTTGTACTCAGTGACGTGTTGTGTTGGATTTGCCCCAAACATAGTGCTTTGCATTCAGGCTATAAAGTTAATTTCTTTGCCACATGTTTTGTATTATTACTTTAGTGCCTTATTGCAAACAGAACACAAGTTTTGGAATATTTTTATTCTGTACAGACTTCCTTCTTTTCACTCTGTCATTTAGGTTAGTATTGTGGAGCAACTACAATGTTGTTGATCCATCCTCTTTTCTCCTGTCATAGCCATTCAACTTTGTAACTGTTTTAAAGTCACCATTGGCGTCATGGTGAAATCCCTGAGCAGTTTCCTTCCTCTCCAGAAACTGAGTTAGGAAGGACGCCTGTAAACATATCTAAAAATATAATTCCACTTTGACATTATGGGGTATTGTGTAGGCTATTGACGCAAAATCTCAATTTATTTTATATTCAATCTGTAGCACAACAAACTGTGGGAAAAACAAAGGGGTGTGAACACTTTCTGAATGCACTGTACATTTGGAGCTTCGCTCAAAATGCATGCATCTAGTGTACAGTGTGACTAAAGTGGCTTCTTAAATTACTCTTTACATATTGATCAATGGGGATAATTTGTTGTGCCACCAAGTTAAAACTTTGGCAGCGATATAATTTAAATTGTGGGGGTGAGAAAAAATCTCACAAAATCAAATCAAATCAAATTTTATTTGTCACATACACATGGTTAGCAGATGTTAATGCGAGTGTAGCGAAATGCTTATGCTTCTAGTTCCGACAATGCAGTAATAACCAACAAGTAATCTAACTAACAATTCCAAAAAACTACTGTCTTATACACAGTGTAAGGGGACATTTTAACATTCCATCATAAAGAGAAAACGTCCAACTAAATGTCTTTTTTTTTTACATGTTTTCCCATCTCAAGAGGTAAAAAAAAGTCTATAGTAAGTGCCTTTCTTCAGCTTAGTTAAATAAGGAGAGATCGGGCACTAGGATGTTCTTCTTATTATTCATTTTTGAAATACATTTAAACAAAAACTATACATTCTACAATGCTCCACAATATGTCAAAGTGAAGCTCTATGTCGTATGCTTCCAATGAGTTGTATTATAAGGCTCTACAGTGGATGGTTAGCGGTGTTATGGTGCGTTCGTAACAACGATTTAAATATTTTGCATGTATCCTAAAAAATGTAGCGAAAAATATATTGTGAATGTTGTTTTCTTTTCAAATGAGTAAGTGCAGACAAAAGATATCAAGGATCTGGAAGGTTTCTGTATGGAGGAATGGTCTAAGATCCCTCCAACTCATGAAACATTTAAAAGAAAGGCTCAGTGCTGTTATCCTCGCAACGTGAGGTATTGAAAGGTACTGAAAAAAAGAGTGTCAATGATTTTGACTCCTACCTTTTTTAGAATAAACAAATATTGTTAAACAAAATCTCTTTCTGGGCAATAGTCTACACAGTGGACATTTCATAATACCCATAATACCTAGTGACAAAACCCGATAATGATTCCAATCTTTTTTTCAAGGATGAGCATAAGAGCATTAAAAGGGGAGCAGACCAATATAAGTCTGGCCATGTGGAGCAGTGCAGCTATAGTGAGGGGCAACTTGCCGGTTTGGTCAGGGCCAGCAAGTTTATCCTGTGTCTGTAGTTATTAAGTTAAGTTTGAGCATCATAGCAATACATATACAATACATGTTCTATACAGCTATCAACTTTCTACAAAGAAAGAGCCACTTAAAAATGTACATAATCATTAAACAGATTTCCCCGTATACCAGAGGAGGATGAGAGATAACTCAGTTCTAGAATGTTGTCAATGAGGAGAATGAATTTTTAAAAATCCATTGGCATTCATAATTGACTTTGTCTTGACATCCATCCTGTATTGTAGGTTCATGACCAGAGACAAATCTTCAAAGGCAGTATTGTTTATTGGTGGTGGTACATGCATTCACACAGCCTTGATTTATATGATCCTTCCCACTATGTCAAGTGATAAAATCCCAAATGATCAATTAAAAGTTCATGGAAAAACTGCACTTGTCCTCATGTGATATTTACAGTTGATTACATATTCTACAGCTGTAATGTCATCAATTAAATCAAACTTTATTCATGTAGCACATTTCTTACAACAAATGCATTTCAAGGTGTTCAAAGTCATGCATTGAAAGGCATGTAGCTCTTAACAGGTATCTATAGGTGACCAGGGGATTCTCTCTACCACATGTGGATGACTCCGTGGAGTTCATAAGTGTAGCCATGCAGCTGCATTGGCAATTTTTTTTGCAGTTCACAATATCGACTGTACTTAAGTGGAATGCTAGTGGACGAAGCCAGCCGTGCCAAACCAGGTGCAGTCAGTGGAGGACCTGTACCCGGCCAAAGACTACAACCATCTGTCCACAGAGGAGGATCTTCAGTGGCTAAGGAACCATCTCTGGGGCAGGTTCAGTGGAATGGCCTGGCTCCTGGAACCTGAGCCAGAACAACGCTGCCCTCTCTGTTATCCCTGTCTGTACTGGACATTGTTGAAAAACAAGCGTACAATGAATAAAGATCATAGACAAACAATAGATACCTAGAATAGGTTATATTACATTAAACGTTTGGTCAAAGCAGCCAACTAAAGTAATGTAGTTAGCATAAGTTCAATCACAAAGGCTGGTCTGAGAGCATCTCCTCACAGTTTTATTCAGGAGTATATAAAAATTCACATAACATTTTATCATGGTCACAGTGGGAATGTATATCTGTGATGTTTGAATTATGTCTTACCCCAGAGTGAGAGAGAGAGTACATCACTTCCAGCAGATCTGGATCCAGCACGGGCTGGCATTGATCATGCACTGCTTTTCATGGGGTGAGCCTGATGTTCCGCATGTCACGCCTCATGTTTAAAACATGGAGGAAAAGGAAACAAAGTCAAATTCTACAAATGCAATTTTTTACACAATATTGTATCATATTTAATGAGTTTGTGTTTTGCATGGGGGGAAAAAATGTATCCCAAATCAAATCAAGTTGTATTTGCCATATACACATGTTTATCAGATTTTATTTTGTGGGTGTAGCAAAATGCTTGTGTTTCTAGCTCCAACAGTGCAGTAATATCTAACAATTCACTACAATACACACAATACACACAACCTAAAAGTAAAATAATGTAATTAAGGATTATATACATATAAGGATGAGCAATGTCGGAGTGGCATAGACTAAATACAGTAGAATAGAATACAGTATATACATATGAGATGAGTAAATCAAAAATATGTAAACATTATTAAAGTGAATAATGATCTATTATTAAAGTTGCCAGTGATTACAAGTCTATGAATATGGGGGCAGCAGCCTCTACGGTGATGGTTATTTAACAGTCTGATTGCATTGAGATAGAAGCTGTTTTTCAGTCTCTCAGTCCCAGCTTTGATGCACTTGTACTGACCTCACCTTCTGGATGATAGCTGGGTGAACAGGCAGTGACTCGGGTGGTTGTTGTTCTTGATGATTTTTCTGGCTTCCTCTGAGATCGGGTGCAGTAAGTGTCCTGGAGGACAGGTAGTTTGCCCCCGATGATGCTTTGGGCAGACCACACCACCCCCTAGAGACAACTGCAGTTGCAGGCGGTGCAGTTGCCGTACCAGGCGGTCATACAGCCTGACAGGATGCTCTCAATTGTGCATCTCTAAAAGTTTGGGAGGGTTTTAGGTACCAAGTCAAATTTCTTCAGCCTCCTGATGTTGAAGAGGCGCTGTTGCGCCTTCTTCACCACACTGTCTATGTGAGTGGAACATTTCAGATTGCCAGTGATGTGTACACCGAGGAACTTGAAGCTTTCCACCTGCTCCACTGCGGTCCCGTTGATGTGGATAGGGGCGTGGTCCCTCTGCTGTTTTCTGAAGTCCACGATCAGCTCCTTAGTTTTCTCGACATTGAGTGAGAGGTTATTTTCCTGTCACCACTCTCCCAGGGCCCACACCTCCTCTCTGTAGGCGGTCTCGTGATTGTTGGTAATCAGGCCTACTACTGTTGTGTCGTCTGCAAACTTGATGATTGAGTTGGAGTGCGTGACCACGCAGTCATGGGTGAACAGGGAGTACAGGAGGAGGCTGAGCACGAACCCTTGTGGGGCACCTGTGTTGAAGATCAGCGAAGTAGAGGTATTGGAAGTTCAGGACCCAGTTGCACAGGTCGGGGTTCAGACCCAGGGCTTGTTAGTGATGAGCTTGGAGGTTACTTTGGTGTTGAATGCTGAGCTATAGTCAATGAAAAGCATTCTTACATAGGTATTCCTTTTATCCAGATGGGATCATGCAGTGTGCAGTGCGATGGCAATTGTATCGTCTGTGGATCTATTGGGGCAGTAAGCAAATTGAAGTGGGTCTAGGGTGTCAGGTAAGGTAGAGGTGATATGATCCTTAACTAGCCTTTCAAAGCACTTCATGATGGCGGAAGTGGGTGCTACTGGGCGATTGTCATTTAGTCCAGGTACCATTGCATTCTGTGTTTAGCTTGTCTGGAAGCAAGAAGTCCGTTTTGTAGTCCGTGATTGTCAGTAGGCCCTGCCACATAGTGGTTCCTCCTTTAAAAATTGTGGTTCTTTCACAGTGGGACTTAGAGGTACCCAGCATCACGGCAGCGTCATTGCTCCAGACCACCCCAAGGGAGAGTTAGAGCACTCATTATGCATTTGGGTCCAAAGGCTTTTATATGACCAATCATATTGAGTGGTTCCATTGACAAATTTAACGCGAGCCACCCGTCCCTGGTGACACTCTTCAGCAAAGATGGCTGACAAAACATTACGGTGGAAGCAAATGTAAGTGTACTATTGAGAGCAATATGTTAGTTAATGTAGAGACAAACGATTGTGCATATTTTTTGGTCATAAAGTTCATTTACGAAAATCGCTATTTAGCAAGTTAGCTGACTAGCTAACATTAGCCAGCTGGTGTTATGACATGAGTATGAATTTGTAATTCGTGTTGTTTTATGTTTTAGGGACTCCTGAGAAAACCAGCAAACCAGGCTTTTGTCTTGCGAAACAGTGGATGTAAATAATCTAGCTAGCTAAAGCATTTACTGCCAATTGAATGTACAGTTGCGTAAGCTTGCCTTGCAATGCAGCTGAAGTAACGTAGCTAGCTAACTATTTACTTTCTTATTGTGTAGTGGAGGATAAAAATAACTGTATGCCTATGGATGTGTAGCTAGCTACAGTATTTAGGTTCTAAACTAATATTCATACCAATCTATGAACCTCAGCTATCATAGTTGTATCAACTTCAAGTCTGAATGGCATTAATGAAGCCTGTGGTTAGAGTAGAATATAATAACTTTGTTGTGCCAAGGATGCAAGTCCTTTAATACATGTACTGTAGTTATTACCACCAATGAGATCCCCACATTGTAGCCTATATATTGAATATATTCACTGATCATGTACTCTTCTTTGGCAAATAAAGTTACAGGTATGAATCTCTGTGAAACATTCTTTTTATCCAATACCGGGTGTATCAAACTCCATTCTTTGAATTATGCTTTGTCTGCATGTACAGTGGAGAGAACAAGTATTTGATACACTGCCGATTTTGCAGGTTTTCCTACTTACAAAGCATGTAGAGGTCTGTAATTTTTATCATAGGTACACTTCAACTGTGAGAGAAGGAATCTAAAACAAAAATCCAGAAAATCACATTGTATGATTTTAAAGTAATGAATTTGCATTTTATTGCATGACATACGTATTTGATCACCTACCAACCAGTAAGAATTCCGACTCTCACAGACCTGTTAGTTTTTCTTTAAGAAGCCCTCCTGTTCTCCACTACTTACTTGTATTAACTGCACCTGTTTGAACTCGTTACCTGTATAAAAGACACCAGTCCACACACTCAATCAAACAGACTCCAACCTCTCCACAATGGCCAAGACCAGAGAGCTCTGTCAGGACATCAGGGATAAAATTGTAGACCTGCACAAGGCTGGGATGGAATACAGGACAATAGGCAAGCAGCTTGGTGAGAAGGCAACAACTGTTGGCGTAATTATTAGAACATGGAAGAAGTTCAAGATGACGGTCAATCACCCTGGGTCTGCGGCTCCATGCAATATCTCACCTCGTGGGGCATCAATGATCGTGAGGAAGGTGAGGGATCAGCCCAGAACTACACGGCAGGACCTGGTCAATGACCTGAAGAGAGCTGGGACCACAGTCTCAAAGAAAATCATTAGTAACACACTACGCCGTCATGGATTAAAATCCTGCAGCACACGCAAGGTCCGCCTGCTCAAGCCAGCGCATGTCCAAGCCCGTCTGAAGTTTGCCAATGACCATCTGGATGATCCAGAGGAGGAATGGGAGAAGGTCACGTGGTCTGGTTCGCCTCTGTACTTAAAAAAGGGTGAATATTCCAACTCTGTGAAATGCTGCAGATCTGCCCGCAGACGAGGTAGGAACACATATCCCAAACAGAAGAGGTGGATAGAATTTGACAGGTCAAGGTATCTTTCTTCCTCCAAACTGTGCATGTGAGACAGGTTCCATGTACAACAAGACAGGCAGAGAGGAAGAGAGAAAAAAACACAGAACAGTTTAATTACCTCTGATTGTGGACACTTTTGCCAACAATAAAGCTCTTCGCCTGTTCCTCAGACATTGAACATCTGGCAATATCTAAATTTTGACCCCTTGATCAGCTCGCACTCTGAAAGTAAAGAAAATAGCTTATTTTTTGTAGATATGAAAACAATAACTGAGATATGACCGTTACAATTTAAAGCAGCAGATGTCATTTTCAGGATACATCAATAGAGCACAGAAAGCTTAACCCCAGACTGGTATTGTGATTGCATATTTCCCATCACCTAATGAACAATATGTATACAAAATAATATACTTACCTTCCTTGAAAATCCATCTATACCACCAAAGATGACAATGTTGTATCTTGGAAAAAAGCACTGGAATTAAAGTGAAATGTTTAATTTCTTGGTGACAGGGGGCAGTATTTTCACATCCGGAAGAAAAGCATGCCCAAATTCAAACACCTGCTACTCATCCTCAGAAGATAATTTTTTATTTTATTTTATTTATCCGTTATTTTACCAGGTAAGTTGACTGAGAACACATTCTCATTTACAGCAACGACCTGGGGAATAGTTACAGGGGAGAGGAGGGGGATGAATGAGCCAATTGTAAACTGGGGATATTAGGTGACCGTGATGGTTTGAGGGTCAGATTGGGAATTTAGCCAGGACACCGGGGTTAACACCCCTACTCTTACGATAAGTGCCATGGGATCTTTAATGACCTCAGAGAGTCAGGACACCCATTTTAATATCCCATTCGAGAGACGGCACCCTACACAGGGCAGTGTCCCCAATCACTGCCCTGGGGCATTGGGATATTTTTTAGACCAGTGGAAAGAGTGCCTCCTACTGGCCCTCCAACACCACTTCTAGCAGCATCTGGTTTCCCATCCAAGGACTGACCAGGACCAACCCTGCTTAGCTTCAGAAGCAAGCCAGCAGTGGTATGCAGGGTGGTATGCTGCTAGCCAATATGCATAATATATGCATATTATTAGTAAATTTGGATGGAAAACACTCTGAAGTTTCTTAAACTGTTTGAATCATATCTGTGATCTATAAAATAACTTATTTAGCAAGCGAAACCCAGAGGACAAACCATTCAGATTTCCAGATTTCTAAGGGACCTTCTTGCAGTTCCTACTGCTTTCACTGGATGTCACCAGTCTTTAGAAATTGGTTGAGGTTTTTCCTTTGTGTAATGAAGAAGTAGCCCTGTTCAAAACGAGGGTCACTTCAAGTGTACTGTTAGATAGAGGCGCGTGACCAGAAAGCTAGCTAAAGTTTGTTTTCCTCCGGTATTGAACACAGATCATCCCGTCTTCAATTTTATAGATTATTTACGTTAAAATAAGAAGCTCGTCAAAGGCATGATTTATAGTTTTATTTCTGCGTTTTGTGTCGCGTCTGTAGGGTTGAAATATGCTTTCCTCTCTTTGTTTAAGGAGGTGCTACCCTCAGATAATAGCATCGTTTGCTTTCACCGAAAAGCCTTTTTAAAATCTGACATGTTGGCTGGATTCACAACAAGTGTAGCTTTAATTTGGTATCTTACACGTGTGATTTCAAGAAAGTTAGATTTTTATAGTAATTTATTTGAATTTGGCACTCTGCATTTTCACTGGCTTTTGGCCAGGTGTCCCACCTATCCCAGAGAGGTTAATTAACCTGTTAACTTGCTTCATTATTTATATCAGTATTTTTATCAGTTGTTGAAGGACTCCAATTTCATACATCACTGAAAATTTGTCTATGTATAAGTAAGAATAAAAAAGTTTAAATAATTTCTTAGATTTGATGGAGACATTATACATCTTAGTACCATATCAATTTATGATTTGTATCAATGTGGACGAGAGGAACAGGAACTGAGTAATTTTGCTGAGCAATGCAACAAAGCTGGAACATTCTGGCAATGATACCTGCACCATCTACAAGTTGCAAAGACTCCCTAACTCTTCGCCATTGTACACGATGGCCCATTGCTTGGAGACTTCTTTTGACCATTCTAAAGCCTGCATCCTTGCCTTAATGACCCTGACTTTCTGGTCTAACTCTTCATCTGACATATCAGAATAGCATTCCCTTACAGACATATTGTGATCAGATTCAGTTGAATTTTTCACGTAATTTCCGGACACAACTTGTAGACTTGTTTAGGTGCTGCTGTGCATTTTGTTGCTAACCTTACATTGCTACCTGACAACTTTACGGTTTTAACTTTTTAATTACAGTTTAAATCTTTTGTTTTTCCCTTGCTCAACTTTTTTAAATTCAGCCTTTTCTCTCCGGACACTTTTTCTGGACATGGTTCTTCAGGACCTTCACCAGCCGAAGCTAAGTAGGAACATTAACATGATGCATTCTAATTTCAGTCGCTGTACTCATAATACAGGAGAACGATCGTCTTACAGCGAGGATAGCTTTGCTGCAAGCCCAGCTTCAGACGCAATTGTTAGGCAAGGGTAATTTCAGTGTAGGAAAGGATGAAACAGTGTTTGTGCCACCAGTAAGTACAGATAGTAGTATAAATCCCCTTGCACAGTCCCTGCAGCCAAGACAACTTTCTCATGGCTTGTGAAGGGAAATTCTGTCGGAATGCTCAACCGGTGTCGCTCACTCAGCCGACAGAAACTTTCAACCGGTTCTCCCAATTAAGCAGCGAAGTCAGAGACCGAGCCATATATGGTCTCTACTCCTCCCGTTACGGGGTCTGAGACGCCAAAGCCTCCCACCATTAGCTCTGACAAATTGAAAACCCTAGTCATTGGCAACTCCATTACCCGCAGTATTAGACTTAAAACAAATCATCCAGCGATCATACACTGTTTACCAGGGGGCAGGGCTACCGACGTTAAGGCTAATCTGAAGATGGTGCTGCCTAAAGCTAAAACTGGCGAGTGTAGAGAGTATAGGGATATTGTTATCCACTTCGGCACCAATGAAGTTAGGATGAAACAGTCAGAGGTCACCATGCGCAACATAGCTTCAGTGTCTAAATCAGCTAGAAAGATGTGTCGGCATCAAGTAATTGTCTCTGGCCCCCTCCCAGTTAGGGGGAGTGATGAGCTCTACAGCAGAGTCTCACAACTCAATCACTGCACCTCCCAAAAGATAGAATTTGTAGATACAGTAAGTGGCCCTCTTTCTGGGACTCACCCACAAACAGGACAAAGCCTGGCCTGTTGAGGAGTGACGGACTCCATCCTAGCTGGATGGGTGCTCTCATCTTATCTACGAACATAGACAGGGCTCTAACTCCCCTAGCTCTACATGTAGATAGCCAGCCTGACAGCTTAGTGGAGTCTAGCACAGTCAGTGTAGTCAGCTCAGCTATCCCCATTGAGACCGTGTCTGTGCCTCGACCTAGGTTGGGCAAAACTAAACATGGCGGTGTTCGCCTTAGCAATCTCACTGGACAAAAGACCTCCATTCCTGCCATTATTGAAAGAGATTGTGATACCTCACATCTCAAAATAGGGCTACTTAATGTTAGATCCCTCACTTTCAAGGCAGTTCTAGTTAATTATCTAATCACTGATCATAATCTTGATGTGATTGGCCTTACTGAAACATGGCTTAAACCTGATGACTTTACTGTGTTAAATGAGGCCTCACCTTCTGGTTACGCTAGTGACCATATACCCTGCGCATCCCGCAAAGGCGGAGGTGTTGCTAACATTCATAAATTTCAATTTACAAAAAAAAAAAAAACAGCCAAGGATCATCCAAAATCGTGCTATTAATTTTCGGACAACCCAAAGATTCCTAGATGGGCTTCCGGACTCCCTCCGCCTACCCAAGGACGTCAGAGTACAAAAATCAGTTAGCCATCTAACTGAGGAATTAAATTTAACCTTGTGCAATACCCTAGATGCAGTCGCACCCCTAAAAAAAAACATTTGTCATAAGAAACTAGCTCCCTGGTATACAGAAAATACCCAAGCTCTGATGCAAGCTTCCAAGAAATTGGAACGGAAATGGCGCCTTACCAAACTGGGAGTCTTCCGACTAGCTTGGAAAGTATCAAAGAGCCCTCACTGCTGCTCGATCATCCTATTTTTCCTACTTAATTGAGGAAAATAAGAACAATCCAAAATGTATTTTTGATACTGCCGCAAAGTTTACAAAAAAGCAGCATTCCCCAAGAGAGGATGGCTTTCACTTCAGCAGTGATACATTCATTAACTTCTTTGAGGAAAAGATCATGATCATTAGAAAGCAAATTACGGACTCCTCTTTAAATCTGCATATTCCTCCAAAGCTCAGTTGTCCTGAGTCTGCACAACTCTGCCAGGACCTAGGATCAAGGGAGACACTCAAGTGTTTTAGTGCGATATCTCTTGACACAATGATGAAAATAACCATGGCCTCTAAACCTGCATACTGGACCCTATTCCAACTAAACTACTGAAAGAGCTTCTTCCTGTGCTTGGCCCTCCTATGTTGAACATAATACATAGCTCTCTAACCACCGGATGTGTACCAAACTCACTAAAAGTGGCAGTAATAAAGCCTATTGAAAAAGTCAAACCTTGACCCAGAAAATATAAAAAACTATCGGCCTATGTTGAATCTCCCATTCCTCTCAAAGAATTTTGAGAAAGCTGTTGTGCCGCTACTCTGTGCCTTACTGAAGACAAACAATGTATTCGAAACGCTCATAGCGTTTGCACTTGTGAAGATGGTAAATTACATTTTAAATGGCGTCAGATCGAGGCTCTGCATCTGTCCTCGTGCTCCTAGACCTTAGTGCTGCTTTTGATACCATCGATCACCACATTCTTTTGGAGAGATTGGAAATCCAAATTGGTCTACACAGACAAGTTCTGGCCTGGTTTAGATCTTATCTGTCGGAAAGATATCAGTTTGTCTCTGTGGATGGTTTGTCCTCTGACAAATCAACTGTAAATTTTGGTGTTCCTCAAGGTTCCATTTTGGGACCACTATTGTTTTCACTATATATTTTACCTCTTGGTGATTACATTCGGAAACATTATGTTAACTTTCACTGTTATGCGGATGACACACAGCTGTACATTTCGATGAAACATGGTGACGCCCCAAAATTTCCCTAGCTGGAAACCTGTGTTTCAGACATAAGGAAGTGGATGGCTGCAAATGTTCTACTTTTAAACTCCGACAAAACAGAGATGCTTGTTCTAGGTCTCAAGAAACAAAGAGATATTCTGTTGAATCTGACAATTAATCTTGATGGTTGTACAGTCGTCTCAAAAGAACTGTGAATATATATCTATATATCTGGACTATTTCTCCTATCTGATCCGGTTGTCCTGTGTGAATTTAAGTATGCTCTCTCTAATTCGCTTTTTATTTCTCCCTCTCTCTCTCAGAGGACCTGAGCCCTAGGACCATGCCTCACGACTACCTGGCCTGATGACTCCTTGCTGTCCTCAGTCCACCTGGCCGTGCTGCTGCTCCAGTTTCAACAATTAAATTGCAGCACAGTTAGTCACCAAATCTTAACCAGCTCTGCAAGGGCGAGTAAAATGGTCAGAGTGGTCTCATTTGTGTCTGGAAGTAGCTTTCAAGCTAGCCAGCATTAGCTTGGGCGCTTGTCTGCCGTTGTAAGGCCAGAACTCTCAAAATCAACCCTAATCCTTGGGCCAAACGTCCAGTGTGCGCTCCGAGAGTGAAACGGTTTGAATTTACCCAGAGGTTTTTTTTTAATGGAATAGAAACACCATAATAATTCCAGGATTTTTCTATATTTTTACTATTTTCTACATTGTAGAGAAGACATCACAACTATGAAATAACACATACGGAATCAGTTAAGAACAAATTATTATTTACAAGGACAGCCTACTCCTTCCTCCCCGTCGGGGAATTGAACCCCGGTCTCCCGCGTGCCCTCCCCTTCTCTGGTAATGCCAATACGGAAGACTATCAAATGCCTCTCAAAGATGCCCTCTGGTGGTCAAACTAGCACTAACAGAAAAATGGTTGACAAATAGATAATGTGCCACAGAATGCTGCAGCAGCCCGCAAGGTGTGCCGCAGTATGACACAACTAGCTATCCAGCCACAGTTTCTGGTTAGGGTAGGTTTTAATAGTCACAGTGGATACAACATCTCCTATACACTTCCTGATAAACTCTGTCACCATATCCGTGTTTTTGGCAATGTTATTCTTAGAGGCTACCCAGAACTTATCCCAGTCCATGTGATCAAAACAATCTTGAAGTGTGGATTCCGATTGGTCAGACCAGCGTTAAATAGTCTTTAGCACAGGTACTTCCGGTTTGAGTTTCTGCCTATAGGAAGGGAGGAGTAAAATGGAATCATGATCAAATTGGCTGAACAGAGGGCGGTGTAGGGCCTTGCAGGCAATTTGAAAAGCTGAGTAGCAGTGGTCTAACGAATGCTACAGTCAATGTGTTGGTAGAACTTCGGTTGCGTTTTCCTCAAGTTTGCTTTGTTAAAATCCCCAGATGCAATAAATGCGGCCACAGGATGTGGTTTCCAGTTTGCATAAAGTCCAGTGAAGTTCTTTGAGGGCCGTCATGGTATTGGCTTGAGGGGGAATATACATGTCTGTGACCATAACCAAGATAATTCTCTTGGGAGCTAATACGGTCGGCATTTGATTGTGAGCTATTCAAGGTCGGGTTAACAAAAAGACTTGAGTTTCTGTATATTATCACAATCTCACCATGAGTGGTTTATCATGAACCCTACACCCCCACCTTTCTTCTTCCCAGAGTGTTCTTAATTAATAAATTATTTATTTAATAATTTATAATAAATTATTTATTTTTACTTTTACCCCTTTTTCATGATATCCAAGTGGCAGTTACAGTCTTTTCTCATTGCTGAAACTCCCGCACAGAGAGCCATGGGTTCTTCGAAACATGACCCAACCAAGCCGCAATGCTTCTTGACACAATGTCTGCTTAACCCGGAAACCAGCCACACCAATGTGTTGAAGTAAACACTGTACACCTGGCGACCATGTCAGCGTGCATGCACCCAGACCACCACAGGAGTCAGTAGAGCGCTATGGGACAAAGACGGCCCTGCCGGCCAAACCCTCCCCTAGCTCCGACAGCGGTGGACCAATTGTGCGCCGCCCCATGGATCTCCCGGTCACGGCCGGCTGCGACAGAGGCTGGACTCAAACCAGGATTTCTAGTGGTACAGCTAACAACGAATAGTGCCTTAGACCACTGTGCCACTCACAAGGCCAGAGATCTTTTTTTTGCGATGTACTGAGAACCCAGGTCTGTATGGACAAAGACTGTATCCCAAGAGTATATCCCGAGAGAGCCATGTTTCCGTGAAACAGACCATGTTACAATCCCTGATGTCTCTGAATGGGGATTCTCGCCCTGAGCTCGTCTACCTTATTATCCAGTGACTGAACATTAGCGAGAAATATACTTGGAAGTAATGGATGGGGTGCATGCCTCCTGAGTTGGACTAGAAGTCCACTCCAAATATCTCTCCTCTATTTGGATCAGCCTCTCTCCTCAGTGTTTTGGATCAGCCTCCGGAATCAGTTCAATTGCCCTGGTGGGTGCGAACAAAGGATCCAATTCGGGAAAGCCGTATTCCCAGTCGTAATACTGGTGAGTTACCGCCGTTCTGATATCCAAAAGTTATTTCCGGCTTTATGTAATAACAAGTCCTTTGTGAGCTAGCTAGCCAACTTTGGCTAATATAGCTAACAAATGTGCCTAACTAGCTAGTCCGCCAGGCGATATTTAGGTAGCTAGCTGGTGAACATTAACTCACGGTATGTGTAGTCAGACTTTTTTAAGTGGTGACATGTTAGCTAACCAACTATCCTTGCCATGGTGTCGGCCTAACGTTCGCTAGCAAGTCTGACTACACGAATAGTGAGTTAACGTAAACTAGCTAACGTTAGCTAAATATGCCTTCCCTTGTGGGCTAATGCTAGCTAGCATGTCACCACATTAAAAATAATTGCTACCTAACCGTGCGCTAACATTAACTAGCTGGCTAGCTCACTAAATACTTGTCAATAAACCAGTATGCTAGCTTTTGTTGGTTCTTTTTACTTGTAAGGAAGGTAAAGTGCGTATTACACGTAACTACAGTTAGTGGTTATCTAGCGAATCATAAGCACCTAGCTAACCACAGATCATTGACATAACCAAAACAGCTTCTGTGCAGCTAGCAAACTGGGTCTACCTTGTCATGCGGCTCCAGTGACGCCTCTTGAATTAAAGAGGTCGGAAAACACTAAAATGCACATGTGCTTATGGGAGTAACTTATGGATATCAGAGTGGCAGTGACTCTCCAATCAGCTTATTGATAAAAGTTACCTTCGCTATCTATTCTTTACTATCTATTGCATCTTAGACACTCTGTCACTGATCATTCATATATATTCTCATCCCATTCCTTTACTAGATTGTGTGTATTAGGTTTTGTTGTGGAATTTGTTAGATACTGCTGCACTGTCGGATCTAGAGGCATTAGCATTTCTCGACACTCGCAATAGAATCTGCTAACCATGTGTATGTGACCAATACAATTTGATATGATTTAGTGGTTACAATCCGATACATTGCACAGAACCATCCTGGCAGCTGGCTTCAGATCAACAGAGAGAACTTAGGTTAGCTTGTTCACTACAAAGGCCAGAGGGTAATTAATTCTAGGTAACAAGCTAGGTAATTTGAAAAATGCTAAACAACAACACACATGAGAAGTACACAATATCAAAGTAAAAAGGCTATCTGCATACTTTCTAGCTTACTGCATGGAGAAATGGGCCTTGAGGGATGACGTTTTAGCTTATGACAGGATGTGTAGTTCTGTGTCATTGGCACATTTGCATTTCATTTTTTTTTGGGGGGGGGGGTAATAACAATTACAATTATCGTCTTGGCACAAGTCAAATTAAAGCATTGTTTTAAGATATGATCATGTTCAAATAATCTCCAAATTGATAAGGTTTCACAGCTCTTATTGCCTCTCCACGTGGGTGTGGATGCATTAACTCACCACCTGAGGGCGATCTCTCCTTAGGTTTTCTGAATGGTGGCTGCTGGCCAGGGACCCAACTGAACAGAAAGACTGTGTGAAAAGACATTTCCATTCAAAGCAATGTTCTGAGATGTGGGGTACCCACCATATTGACTAGCCTGGCTGCTGTCTCTGTTCAGCTATTTCATTCCACACCTTGCCACTCCTGTAATTTGCCAGAGACTGGCCTTTTGGCAGTCTTCAAATATGAACATAAAAGTGTTTGATCCTGAACCCTCACAGCTATCATCCAATCACAATGTTATGCAAATTAGATTGATAGGAAAATGTTCTAACTTCAAGTCCCAGTGCAGGCAAAAATGTGATTTTCCTGTGTTTAATATATACTGAACAAAAATATAAATGAAACATGCAACAATGTCTACAATTTTAATGAATTACAGTTCATATAAGGAAATCTATCAACTGAAAAAAAGGCCTTAATGTATCGATTTCACATGACTGGGCAGGAGTGCAGCCATGTTTGGGCCTGGGAGGGCATAGGTACACCCACTTGGGAGCCAGGACCAGCCATTCGCAATGTTTTCTCCCTACAAGAGGGCTTTATTACAGGCAGAAACACTCCTCAGTTTAATCAGCTGTCCAGGTGGCTGGTCTCAGACAATCCCGGTGGGGGAAGAAGCCAGATGTGGAGGTCCTGGGCTGGCTACACATGGTCTGTGGTTAGGAGGCTGGTTGGACATCCTGTCAAATTCTCTAAAAATGGAGCTGGAAGCGGCTTGTGGTAGAGAAATAAACATGACATTTTCTGGCAACAGCTCTGGTGGACATTCCTGCAGTCATCATGCCAACTCCACACACCCTCAAAACTTGAGACATCTGTGGCATTGTGTTGTTTGACAAAACTAGACAATTAGAGTTATTTTATTGTCCCTAGCACAAGGTGTACCTGTGTAATCATCATTCTGTTTAATTCGCTTTTTAATATGCCACACCTGTTAGGTGGATGGATCTTGGCAAAGGAGGAATGCTCACTAACAAAGGAGGAATGCCCCATGTTCGGCTGGTCGATCTCCAAGGCATTCCCAGATGATCAGCAAACATTTCTGTAAAAAACCCAACAAAGTTTTGCGTTACATTTTTATTTACCTTGACTCAGAAAAGGTTGGTGACCACTGATTTAGGCCATCCAAGCAGTGCAAAAGACTAAGGAAGGAAGTACATTTTCTTCAAAATATAACTTTGCTCTGTGCTTCTCTGAGCATGCACTTCATAGCCTATAACCTATAGGCTATGGATCATTTGATTGTGACCACACTAAATAGCCTATAGAAACACTGAATATTACGCGCACAGCAGAAAATCAGAGATAAGGGGTGGCAACGGGCATACATCGATATATAGCCTAAGCAACTCATTCTAAAATACTGAGAAATATTGACATTTCAATTACAAATTACATAAAAATCCTCTGGTCTAGATTTTAATAAATTGAAATTGAAAAAGCATGACCCTCCCATATTTTCATGCAGGTACCGATTCTGTAAATTTCAATCCATCCCTAAGCTAGAGATGCGTCTCTATATCCACCACATCTGCCAATGGCAGCCTTTTGCATCTGCGGTGGAAGGTGGTCGAGCTACAGCGGTGTTTGTCAGACCATGAGACATTCCGAAAATCAGTCTTCCAATGAAAATGTCTGAAGCATCTGAATGGTTTGATCTACAAACTAATATGACCACTGTATGGAAAGATGAGACTCTCACGAACACGTGCATGTTCCCACGAACACGTGCATCTTCTCACGAACACATACAAGACTTGCCTGAAGGTAGCCGGGTTCCAGTTTAACCCACTTCTAGCAAGCTAACATATGGAATTGTTTTAAGATGGTCATACCAAAACTCATTTAGCTATTTGATTTAGAATTTTAGGAACCCTTTAAGTATCAAAAAATATATTTAAATTAGCAGGTGTGCCTTGTAAAAAGGTAATTTCTGGAATTTCTTTCCTTCTTAATCCGTTTGTGTCACGAATCCCGCTTCCTGAGTCTGTGTTTGCCTGTGTTTCTGTCCTGGAGTGTGTTTCCGGTGTCCTGGAACGCACCCTGTCTGGTTGCCGGGCGAATTAGCTTGTTGGGAGATCATGTTCACCCGCACCTGTATCCCATCAGTAATCTGCACACCTGTCCTGATCATCACCTCTCCCCTTCAAAAGCTCTGACCTGACATCCATTCCCTGCTGGATCATTAGCCATGAACAGTATGTTGTGCCCACGAACCAGCCTCCAGTTTATAGAGTTTGTTTTGTTTTATTGTTTTGTACGTCTTGCTTGCCTTTAACTTACTGCCGTTTGTTTTGTCTACAGCCATTCACCCGGAACCCATACCCCATCCATGTCTGCTCGTCGCCAGTGTGTTGTTATCCATTGGATCTGCCTATCCACTCCCATCAACCCACCTCCGCTGCCTGCTCCTCCACCCGGAACTATCTACCTCCACGTTCTCATTAATTAATAAATACTCACCATCTTTATACTCACCTTGTCCTGGTCTGCTTCTGGGTCCAATTCTGGTAAACCCTGACAGTTTGAGCCAATAAGTTGTGTTGTGACAAGGTAGGTGTGGTATACAGAAGATAGCCCTATTTGGTAAGTCCAAATTACAGCAAGAACAGCTCAAAAAAGCAAAGACAAATGACAGTTCATCATTACTTTATGACACGAAGGTCAGTCAGTCTGGAACATTTCAAGAACTTTTAAAGAAACCAACAAGAGCTATGGTGAACTGGCGAGAGAGGACCGCCACAGGAAAGAAAGACCCAGAGTTATGTCTGCACCAGATGATAAATTAGTTAGAGTTATCAGCCTCAGAAATCAACAATTATCTGCACCTCAGATTGTAGCCAAATAAAAGCTTAAAAATAAAAACAGAGTTCAAGTAACAGACATCTCAATATCAACTGTTCAGAGGAGATGCATGAATCAGGTCTTCATGTTTGAATTGTTGCAAAGAAACCACTATTATAGGACTGCAAAAATAAGAAGAGACTTGGTGCCGGAACAGAAGGCAGACATTTTACGTCACCCAATTCTTTGTTTATCTGCGTTTGTAACTTTCTTTACAATTATTTTTGTGTACAATGTTGCCGCTACCGTCTCTTATGGCTGAAAATAACATCAGGACAGTGATTAATCACCACGGACTAGCAGAATCCTTTTTCTTCAATTCACGACTCTGACAAGCCTGAGGCAGAGGACATATGGCTCCCTCGGGAACAGCCCCCGACCCCAGTGATCTGCGTGAAGAGGAGGCAGAGAAAGAGAGGCCGGAGGGTAGGCTTCCCTCTGAGGAGTAGGAGGTGATCGAATAAACCCCCAATCCTTTCAATTCTGCTCACAAACATGCAATTCTTGGACAATAAAATGGATGAGTTATTGAGAGGATTAAACTACCAACGGGACAGTAAAAACTGTAACATCTAATACACTGCTCAAAAAAATAAAGGGAACACTTAAACAACACAATGTAACTCCAAGTCAATCACACTTCTGTGAAATCAAACTGTCCACTTAGGAAGCAACACTGATTGACATTACATTTCACATGCTGTTGTGCAAATGGAATAGACAACAGGTGGAAATTATAGGCATTTAGCAAGACACCCCCAATAAAGGAGTGGTTCTGCAGGTGGGGACCACAGACCACTTCTCAGTTCCTATGCTTCCTGGCTGATGTTTTGGTCACTTTTGAATGCTGGCGGTGCTTTCACTCTAGTGGTAGCGTGAGACGGAGTCTACAACCCACACAAGTGGCTCAGGTAGTGCAGCTCATCCAGGGTGGCACATCAATGCGAGATGTGGCAAGAAGGTTTGCTGTGTCTGTCAGCGTAGTGTCCAGAGCATGGAGGCGCTACCAGGAGACAGGCCAGTACATCAGGAGACGTGGAGGAGGACATAGGAGGGCAACAACCCAGCAGCAGGACCGCTACCTCCGCCTTTGTGCAAGGAGGAGCACTGCCAGAGCCCTGCAAAATGACCTCCAGCAGGACACAAATGTGCATGTGTCTGCTGAAATGGTCAGAAACAGACTCCATGAGGGTGGTATGAGGGTCCGACGTCCACAGGTGGGGGTTGTGCTTACAGCCCAACACCGTGCAGGACGTTTGGCATTTGCCAGAGAACACCAAGATTGGCAAATTCGCCACTTGCGCCCTGTGATCTTCACAGATGAAAGCAGGTTCACACTGAGCACATGTGACAGACGTGACGCCGTGGAGAACGTTCTGCTGCCTGCAACATCCTCCAGCATGACCGGTTTGGTGGTGGGTCAGTCATGGTGTGGGGTGGCATTTCTTTCCTTCATGTGCTCGCCAGAGGTTGCCATTAGGTACCGAGATGAGATCCTCAAACCCCTTGTGAGACCATATGCTGGTGTGGTTGGCCCTGCGTTCCTCCTACTGCAAGACAATGCTAGACCTCATGTGGCTGGAGTGTGTCAGCAGTTCCTGCAAGAGGAAGATATTGATGCTATGGACTGGCCCGCCCGTTCCCCAGACCTGAATCCAATTGAGCACATCTGGGACATCATGTCTCGCTCCATCCAACAACGCCACGTTGCACCACAGACTGTCCAGGAGTTGGCGGATGCTTTAGTCCAGGTCTAGGAGGAGATCCCTCAGGAGACCATCCGCCACCTCATCAGGAGCATGCCCAGGCATTGTAGGGAGGTCATACAGGCACGTGGAGTCCACACACACTACTGAGCCTCATTTTGACTTGTTTTAAGGACATTACATCAAAATTGGATCAGCCTGTAGTGTGGTTTTCCACTTTGATTTTGAGTGTGAATCCAAATCCAGACCTCCATGGGTTGATAAATTTGATTTCCATTGATAATTTTTGTGTGATTTTGTTGTCAGCACATTCAACTATGAAAAGAAAAAGTATTTAATAAGAATATTTCATTAATTCAGATCTAGGATGTGTTATTTTAGTGTTCCCTTTATTTTTTGGAGCAGTGTACTTCATGGAGTCGTGGCTGAATGACGACATCAACATACTGGCTGGTTATACAATGTTCCCGGCAGGATAGAACAGTGGAGTGTAGTAAGACAAGGGGCATCGATCTACGTTTTTTTGTAAACAACTGGTGCATGATATCTAAGGAAGTCTCGAGCCATTGCTCGCCTGAGGTAGAGTTTCTCATAAGCTGCAGACCACATTACTTACCGAGAGATTTTGTCTATATTCTTTGTAGCTGTTTTACATACCACCACAGTCAGAGGGTGGCACCAAGACAGCATTGAATGAGCTGTATTCCGCCATAAGCAAACAACAAAACGCTCACACAGAGGTGGCGCTCCTAGTAGCTGGGGACTTTAATGCAGGGAAACTGAAATCAGTTTTACCTCATTTCTATCAACATTTTAAACGTGTAACCAGAGGGAAAAGAACTCTGGACCAGCTATACTCCACACACAGAGAGTCATTAACCTCTTGCAGCTAGGGGGCACTATTTTTATGTTAGGAAAAATAACGTTCCCAAAGTAAACAGCCTATTTCTCATGACCAGATGCTAGAATATACATGAAATTGACAGCTAATGATAGAAAACACTCTAACGTTTCCAGAACTGTCAAAATAGTGTCTGTGAGTATAACAGAACTGATATTGCAGGCGAAACCCTAAGGAAAATCCAATCAGGAAGTGCCTCTTATTTTGAAACCCTTCTGTTCCTATGCATGCCTATCCTCCATTTAAAGCTATATCAACCAGATTCCTTTTTCTCTGTCTTCCCTTAGGTGTCAACAGTCTTTAGACATAGTTTCTGGCTTTTATTTTGAAAAATCAGCGTGAAAGATCACATTGCGAAAGTGGATAGGTGGGGGCTCTCAGAGTGAGTTTTTGCGCTACAGAGTAAAGCCACCATTGTTCCTCCCGCTGTTATTGAAAAACCTACAAACTCGGTTGATATATTATCGAATATCTATTTTAAAAACTACCTGAGGAATGATTATAAAAAACGTTTGACATGTTTCTGTGGACATTATGAAGACTATTTGGAATTTCCGTCTGCGTTGTCGTGACCGCTCTTTCTTGTGGATTTCTGAACATAACGCGACAAACAAACTGAGGTATTTTGGGTATAGAAATAATCTTTATGGAACAAAAGGAACATTTGTTGTGTAACTGGGAGTCTCCTGAGTGAAAACATCCGAAGATCATCAAAGGTAAACAGTTAATTTGATTGCTTTCCTGATTTTCGTGACCAAGCTTCCTGATGCTATGTGTACATAATTATGCTAGGCTATCGATAAACTTACACAAACACTTGGATTGCTTTCGCTGTAAAGCAAAATTTCAAAATCTGAGACGACAGGTGGATTAACAAAAGGCTAAACTGTGTTTTGCAATATTGCACTTGTGATTTCATGAATATTAATATTTTTTAGTAATATTATTTGACTGTTGCGCTATGCTATTCAGCGGTTGTTGACGAAAATGATCCCGCGACAGGGATGGGTAGGTAGCGTCAAGAAGTTAAAAGATCTCCCTCACCCTCCATTAGGCAAATCTAACCATAATTATATCCTCCTAATTCCTGCTTACAAGCAGGAAGCACCAGTGACTACATCAATAAAGTCAGATCAATAAAGTCAGATGAAGCAGATGCTAAACTACAGGACAGTTTTGCAAGCATAGACTGGAATATGTTCCGGAATTCTTCCAATGGCATTGAGGAGTACACCACATCGGTCAATGGCTTCATCAATAAGTGCATCGATGACGTCATCACCACAGTGACTGTGCGTACATACCACAACCAGAAACCATGGATTACAGGCAACATCCTCACTGAGCTAAAGGCTAGAACTGCCGCTGTCAAGGAGCGGGACTCTAACCCGGAAGCTTATAAGAAATCCCGCTATGCCCTCCGACGAACCATCAAACAGGCAAAGCATTAATACAGGGCTAAAAGCGAGTCGTACTACAAAGACTCTGACGCTCGTCGGATGTGGCAAGGCCTGCAAACTATTACAGACTACAAAGGGAAGCACAGTGACATGAGCCTACCGGACGAGCTAAACAACTTCTATGCTCGCTTCTAGGCAAATAACACTGAAACATGTATGAGAGCACCAGCTGAACTGAAGACTGATCACGCTCTCCGCAGCCGGTGTGAGTAAGACCTTTAGACAGGTCAACATTCACAAGGCCGCAGGGCCAGACAGATTCCAGGACATGTACTGCGAGCATGCGCTGACCATCTAGCAAGTGTCTTCACTGATATTTTCAACCTATCCCTGTCCAAGTATGCAATAAACAACATGTTTTAAGCAGACGATCATAGTGCTAGTGCCCAAGAACACCAAGGTAACCTGCCTAACTGACTACCGACCCGTAGCACTCACGTCTGTAGCCATGAAGTGCTTTGAAAGGATGGTCATGGCTCACATCAACACCATCATCCCAGAAACCCTAGACCCACACCAATTTGCATTCTGCATCAACGGATCCACAGCTGATGCAGTCTCTATTGCACTCCACATTGCCCTTTCCGACCTGGACAAAAGGAACACCTATGTGGGAGTGCTATTCATTGACTGCTGCTCAGTGTTCAACACCTTACTGCCCTCAAAGCTCATCAGTGAGCTAAGGACGTCCCCGGGTGGTAAGGGTAGGAAACAGCACATCCGCACGCTGATCCTCATTGTCCCGTTGGAAGGTGAACCGTCGCCCCAGTCCGAGGTCCTGAGCACTCTGGAGCAGGTTTTCATCAAGGAACTCACCCCACAGTGACAGTGTATACATACCACAACCAGAAACCATGGATTTCAAATCAAATCAAATAAAAAAAAATGATATAGCCCTTCGTACATCAGCTGATATCTCAAAGTGCTAAACAGAAACCCAGCCTAAAACCCCAAACAGCAAGCAATGCAGGTGTAGAAGCACGGTGGCTAGGAAAAACTCCCTAAAAAGGCCAAAACCTAGGAAGAAACCTAGAGAGGAACCAGGCTATGTGGGGTGGCCAGTCCTCTTCTGGCTGTGCCGGGTGGAGATTATAACAGAACATGGCCAAGATGTTCAAATGTTCATAAATGACCAGCATGGTCCAATAATAATAAGGCAGTACAGTTGAAACTGGAGCAGCAGCACGGCCAGGTGGACTGGGGACAGCAAGGAGTCATCATGTCAGGTAGTCCTGAGGCATGGTCCTAGGGCTCAGGTCCTCCGAGAGAGAGAAAGAAAGAAAGAGAGAAAGAGAGAATTAGAGAGAGCACACTTAAATTCACACAGGACACCGAATAGGACAGGAGAAGTACTCCAGATATAACAAACTGACCCTAGCCCCCCGACACATAAACTACTGCAGCATAAATACTGGAGGCTGAGACAGGAGGGGTCAGGAGACACTGTGGCCCCATCCGAGGACACCCCCGGACAGGGCCAAACAGGAAGGATATAACCCCACCCACTTTGCCAAAGCACAGCCCCCATTACAGGCAGCATCCGCACTGAGCTGAAGGGTGGAGCGGCCGCTTTCAAGGTGTGGGACTTTAACCCAGAAGCTTACAAGAAATCCTTCTATGCCCTGCAACAAACAGGAAAATCGGCAATACATGGCTAAGATTGAATCATACTACACCGGCTCCAGCGCTCGTCGGATGTGGCAGGACTTGCAAACTATTACAGACTACAAAAGGAAGAACAGCCGCGAGATGAACAGTGACACGAGCCTACCAGACGAGCTAAATCACTTCAATGCTCACGTCGAGGCAAGTAACACTGAGGCATGCATGAGAGCATCAGCTGTTCCGGACAACTGTGTGATCACGTTCTCCATAGCCGACGTGAGTAAGACCTTTAAATAGGTCAACATTCATAAGGCTGCGGGGCCAGACGGATTACAAGGACGTGTGCTCCGAGCATGTGATGACCAACTGTCAGGTGTCTTCACTGACATTTTCAACATGTTCCTGATTGAGTCTGTAATACCAACATGTTTCAAGCAGACCACCATACTCCCTGTGCCCAAGAACACAAAGGCAACCTGCCTAAATGACTACAGACCCGTAGCACTCACGTCCGTAGCCATGAAGAGCTTTTAAAGGTTGGTAATGGCCAACATCAACACCATTATCCCAGAAACCCTAGACTCATTCCAATTTGTATACCCCCCCAAACAGATCCACAGATGATGCAATCTCTATTGCACTCAACACTTTTGGAAAGGAACACTTGTGAGAATGCTATTCATTGACAACAGCTCAATGTTCAACACCATGGTACCCTCAAAGCTCATCACTAAGCTAAGGACCCTGGGACTAAACACCACCCTCTGCAACTGGATCCTGGACTTCCTGACGGACTGCCCCCAGGTGGTGAGGAAGGATATCAACACATCTGACACGCTGATCCTCAACACTGGAGCTCCCCAGGGGTGCATGCTCAGTCCCCTCCTGTAATCCCTGTTCACTCATGACTGCATGGCCAGGCACGACTCCAACACCATCATTAAGTTTGCAGACGACAGAACAGTGGTAGGCCTGATCACCAATGACAAGAGAGCCCATAGGGAGGAGGTCAGAGACCTGGCCGGGTGGTGCCAGAATAACAACCTATCCCTCAACGTAACCAAGACTAAGGAGATGATTGTGGACTACAGGAAAAGGAGGACTGAGCACGCCCACATTCTCATCGACGGGGCTGTAGTGGAGCAGGTTGAGAGCTTCAAGTTTCTCGGTGTCCACATCAACAACAAACTAGAATGGTCCAAACACACCAAGACAGTCGTGAAGAGGGCACGACAAAGCTTATTCCCCCTCAGGAAACTAAAAAGATTTGGCATGGGTCCTGAGATCCTCAAAAGGTTCTACACCTGCAACTTCGAGAGCATCCTGACTGATTGCGTCACTGCCTGGTATGGCAATTGCTCGGCCTCTGACCCCAAGGCACTACAGAGGGTAGTGCGTATGGCCCAGTACATCACTGCGGCTAAACTGCCTACCATCCAGGACCTCTACACCAGGCGGTGTCAGAGGAAGGCCCTAAAAAATGTCAAAGACCCCAGCCACCCCAGTCAGACTTCTCTCTACTATCACATTGCAAGCGGTACAGGAGTGCCAAGTCTAGGACAAAAAGGCTTCTCAACAGTTTTTACCCTCAAGCCATAAGACTCCTGAACAGGTAATTAAATGGCTACCTAGACTATTTGGATTGTGTACCCCCCAACCCCCTTTTTTATGCTGCTGCTACTGTTTATCATGTATGCATAGTCACTTTAACTATACATTCATGTACATACGACCTCAATTGGGCCAACCAACCAGTGCTCCCGCACATTGTCTAACCGGGCTATCTGCATTGTCCCACCCACCACCAACTCCTCTTTTACACTACTGCTTCTCTGTTCATCATATATGCATAGTCACTTTAACCATATCTACATGTACATACTACCTCATGTCATGATGTTGCCCTCTTTGGGTACAGTAAGCCCCATCCCCCTCTCCCTGCCCCCCTTGCCTCCTTCAACTAGGCTGCTGTGGTCAGAGAGAGGTCATAAATTCCTGAGGAGGGGATCTCCTCATGGCCACACAGTATAGAGATAGTGTGAAGTTTCATAGAGAACAAAGGAATTTCTTCCACCTCACAGAACTTGAGGTCCGAACAACGTTTACGTTCCGGAGAAGGTATAAAAGATTGGTGAAGAATCCAGCTACGAACTGGTCCGTTTGTTACAACTTGGGGAAGCTCATGGGAGACGGTGCGGCCACATTAACATAACGCTGTTTATATAATAGCCTCTGATATGAGGTTTACATCTAATTGTTGTATAAGATGAATGAGTGAGTATGATACTCTTTGTAGAATTGTGTAATGTGATATTGGACTGTTCAATGAAGGAAACTCCAATTCCCTTTTGAGTTGAACTAAATCAGAGGACCGTCAATGAGCCCAGTTAGGGTCAGGCATCCTGGGACAGCCCCTTTTCTGCAATTCCGAATAAAACCCCAATCTTGAGAATTCCTCAAGTAGACCATGTTTCTTTCAATCCCAGGACGACGAAGGTTGCAGACCATTGCTGAATCTTTTAACAATACCATGTGGTTAAACTCTTAGACTATCGATACCGACAGAATAAGAACAAGTATTTGATATTAATTACTAGTCTGCAGCTAGTAATTCGGTATCATTGAACACGAAGAACGACAAACGCCGAAACATCCATTCTACAACATGAATGAATGTCACTCTGAACTATCCACTATAACCACGACAGAGAGACGGACAACTCTACAAAAGAAACAAACTTTAACAGATATCAAGACGACACACTGAGCGTAAATATATATATTGATTGCAATTGTTCCCGAATGAGTGAGCGGTCATTTGTAAAGGATTAGCATTTCAATTGTTATAATTATTAACTCTGTAGTGACTTCTTTAGTTGACCCCCACTTCTCCTTTGTCTAACTTGCCTCCATGCCGGTTTAGCCCACTAGGGCACATTCTCCTATCATTTCTTGTAACCATATTTACTTTGTTTATGTATTTCTGTGAATTACTTAATTGTCTTAAATAATGTATTTATTAACTGATGTATGGATGACTCATAGTGAAGACTGGGTTCGTGTAGATAACCAACAATTTACGACGTTTGGAATGAGACGTGAGGTAAAGTAAATAATTAATTAATCACAAGACTATTTGATCAGATATAAAATATCTGAAAAGTTATTTTAGGAAATTATAACTTTGTAATCTGAATATTTTCCTTGGTGATCCGACTTCCGAGTTACAGTTACATGATTAATCAGTTTAATCGCGTAATACTAATTATAGAGAATCTTTGATAAAAACTAAAAGTCTTCATTTAAGGTTTAAAACAAAAATATCAAAAACAACTATCGCTGGATTGAAACTTGCAACCTTTGGAATCAGATGACCCGTCCACAACGCCGCAGCAAAACCGAAATCTACTTGAAGCTAACAGCTCTCACTGTTGCCCCTAGTGGCCGGGTTCCACGTCATCTCCCGACGTCATCAGACATGGATGAATATGATTGATGATTTGAGTGATTTGAATATCGTTTGATATCTATATAGCTCCTTTTTTAAAAACTTTTGTTGAAACAAATTCACGATCAAAGAAATACATCTACTTTCCACTGCACTTCACCAGGGGGAATACTTTTTTCTCTCTCTCTCGTCCTTTCCTTTTCCCCCTTTCGCCCACTCCAACTCAATCTATATCCCAACCCTGCTCTCTCTCCCTCTTCCTCCACCACTCTTTCCCTCATATAATCTAGTGTCATACGAGGGAACTTACCTACTCCCTCAGATGAGTATTGTGAATTTAACGCAAATAAGTTTTGTTTCATTCTCTGCATATCTCCCTCTGCATCTCCCCCTCTCTTGATCTTCCTTTTTCTATTTCTCTCCCCTTCTCCCTTTCACTCTCCCTCTGTCCGCTCCTGTGCTTTGTTATTGATTGTAAATGTGCTTGAACACACCCACTCATCCTCCCACGCACCTTCCAGCAGTGTAGCAGTCTTCCTTTCCCTCTCTTTTCCTCTTCTCTCTCTTAATCTGTCTCTGTTGCTCTCATACACCATCCACTCTTTCTTTATATTCTCTCCCTATACCATTCCCCTCTCTCTTACGCTCTTCCTCCCCCTCTCTCCTTTCTTCTCTCTCTCGACTGGGGACATTGATACAAGTGAGCACTGCAGAATTAATGTCTACTTTGAAGTTCCATCATTCGACATAGTGCCTGTGATATCCACAATATCCCAGCAAATAACTACACATGCTGACACATTCAACCACTACTCAAATACATTGCAACATTTCAATCCCATTTTGCAAATGTTTGTGATTTATTTTATGGAAATTGATGGCGTAAAGGTATCACTCATTCCAAGGCTACAGGTTTTTATATTTTCCTTTCAATAAAGACCTAGACAACCAGGTGAGGGGAGCGCTTTACTAATTAGTTACCTTAAATCAATCAAGTACAAGGTAGGAGCGAAAACCCAGACACTCGGCCAGCCGTGGAATGAGTTTGTCACATACAGTTTTTTCCAACTGCTTATATACCTTTTCAAAACTGTCTCCCTTTTTCAAAACTCTACACACAATTCCCAAAACTGCACACACGAAATGCAAAATGCCTCACATCTCCTTAAAAATGTAACACTGCATTCAAAATGCCATAAACACATGTCAGAATGAAGCATTTGCATCAAATGGCAAAACACTTCTTTCATAATAGTACATTTTTGGATATACCATGTAAACACGGTTGTTCTAAGACTTCTAATTCCTTTGTCTGTAGAAAAGCAATGGAACGGGAGCTACCTCGCACGTGAACGAGCGTCACAAGCCTGTGGCACTCTGCCAGACCACTGACTCAAAGACCACTTATGAGCACCTCCTTTACAGTAGGAGCCTCAAACAAGTTTCTAAAGATGGTTGACATCTAGTGGAAGTATTAGGAAGTGCAACATGACCAATATCCCACTGTATCTTCAATAGGGAATGAGTTGAAAATCGACCAACCTCAGATTTCCCACTTCCTGGTTGGATTTTTTCTCAGATCTTTGCCTGCCATATGAGTTCTGTTATACTCACAGACATCATTCAAACAGTTTTAGAAACTTCAGAGTGTTTTCTATCCAAATATACTAATAATCTGCATATATTATCATCTGGGACTGAGGAGCAGGCAGTTTACTCTGGGCACCTCTGGGCACCTTATTCATCCAAGCTACTCAATACTGCCCCAAGCCATAAGAAGTTTTTAAACACGTGAATTGATTTCTAGGCAATACAGTTTAGGCAGTGAATGCAGTGTGTGTGTGTATTGTGATTGTTGCATAGTGGGTGAGGGCTCCAAGGGAGGGTTGAGACTGGGGGCTGGGTGGTCAGAGATGAGGGAGTCTCTCCCAACAGGATGTTTTCTTGGCAAACAGAAAGAGACTGGCCTCAGCTCTATTTGCACTGTGCCTCAAGTCATCTATCATATATAGTACCTTTCAAACCAATACATTTATCAGCAACTTTAGCATGCCTGCAACGTTTTGCCAACTTCTCTTTATTTTCTGCCAAGCGACCTATTCATGATTGCGGTAAAGTTCTGCTTACAGCTTAGTATAAATGTAGCTGTAATGCTGAAGCTGCATTGGCACGCACTATGCCCTTATGCTCTTGATGGTTGCTAGGCAGCAGCCGTTACTAGGCTGCTACCATCCTCCTGACAATTCGAAGCATTGCGAGGCATGTCACTTTGCCCATCTCTTCGCATAGCAGACCACTAAGCATGCACTGTTTTCTTAATCGCAACTTGATGGATCTATAAAGAACTACTGTGGGAATGAACATCACTGAATGATTAAATTATAGGAATAAAATAGGTTAATAATTAAATTGAAGGCATGTATCAAATTGTTGATTACTAAAACTTCCAGTGGGTCAAGTAGATGATAATTTCAGCACCGTTTTGATTGGGACAACGCCATCATGCTGATTTGAGACAAGCGTGTTTTCACTGAATCTGCATTTGGATATTGGTTATAGGCTGCAATTAGGCTGAGAAAATGTTAGCTAAGTTGAGGTGAGTGAGTGTATGCTCATGATCATCTTGTCTAGTTGGCTCATTTATTTTATTATTTTATAACTAATCTGAAATGTTGCCAGTATGTTATATAGCTTAATTAACAAGTGGATTATTTTGCTCTTCACTCGCAGTCGCTTAATAACCAATGTCTACTCCCAACCAAAAGTCTGTGACTTGCCTGATCAATCAATGTGATTTTGTTTCACCGAGTCTCCGTCTGTGTATTTGGTTAATTGGTCTCTTGCTGGGCAAATAAGTAGAGGTGGTAGGCCTATAGCTAATCTATTTGTTTTCTCATCTATCACTGCTCAGAAACATTTAGCATGCAATAATGTAGCCTAAATCATTTGTAGGTCTATTATTTTGCTTGATCACGTATAGGCAACTGTGAAAGCCTGCGACAGGTTGTGAAATATGAACACAATACTCACATGCTTTTGAAAATATAGATTGCTATTATTTTCTAACGGTATCATGATGAAGGTACTCTCAATGCGAGACCCTACGCCTGCTCCCTAACAAAGCAGAGTTGGCCTAAGGGTAGGAAAGAGATGAAACGTCGATCAAAATGGCATCTGCTTGGGTGGTAGGTTAGCCTAGTGGTTAGAGAATTTGGCCAGTAATTAAAAGTTGGTGGTTCAAATCCCTGAGCTGATACTGCTTTTTTTTTTGTTGAGCAGAGCACTTAACCCTAATTGCTCCTGTAAGTTGCTCTGGATAAGAGCATCTGCTAAATGTTTTAAAATACAGTGCTTTTGTTATATGACAGCGGTTCCACACTTTAATTTTTTATTCTGTTATTTTCCATTATATTATTAGTATAAAATATGTGTATGTTGACTCTGATCAAGGTAAGTGTGTCTTGTCTGTTTAATGAACAAAACAAAAAACAATTGATTTCATTTGCATGGTGCAGCCACGTAGGCTGCATAGACCAGTAACATAATTACACTGAAATTATGTTATTCTACTCTTTTGAAAATGTTATTAGTCTTATAATGTTTCTTAGGACCTGACTAAAAGAACGAATATTTGGATTTCTTTATGATGGTGTATATTCACTGAATTTGTACAAATAAAAGCTCAGCCAGATCGGCTCACACCTACTCACACTCCTAAATGTGCCGGCATGTGCACCGGAGGTTTAAAAGGCTTATCCCGGCAAGAATGTGGTCAAAATGGGACTGTAAGAATTGGGTTCTTTAAAACATTGGCAGCTTTTGAAAATAGATTTTTTACAGACAACATACCATGAATCCTATGTGAAATAAGTAATACACTGAATCATAAATGGCCCATGCCTGTTCCCGTCAAAGTGGGGCCAAGTACAACAATGGCATATAGGGCCATTGGGGAGAATGTGGACAGAATCACAGAATCCAGACTTTAAACTGGAATTAAACAACATTAATTGATGTTCAACAGTTTTGAAAATGTATTAATTTGCCCAAGTTAATCCTAAAATGTTAAACAAAATGCATCACTGATTTGCATTGTCCTGCAACTTTCTGAAACGGCACAGGAATGACCATGTGTCTGTGTGTATGTCTACACTTCGTGTAGCCGTTAGTGAAGATGCTAATGCTAACCTTCTTCTGGAAGAGATGGAAAGTATTTCACCCAAAACCTTCTCAATATGTGCGTATACTGTATGTGTGGGAGGGTAGGGGCTAGCTTGGCATTGTAATTTTCAGAGGGAGGCTCGACTCAATTATCTGATGGCTCTGTGCAAGCTGGAGCACAGAAAGCAGTATGGATCAGAGGTCTTCACGGATCCACCTGTACCTGAATACCCGAGACCCAATCGGGGATTCAAGCGGGTCTGGATTCATAATGTGAAATAATATCACTGGTCTGCGTCATATCTGATCTGATTGTCACAGCTCTCAGGTATGTGCAATTTTAACTGACTTGTCCGAAGGGGCCCGTGCAGTAGAGAGAGACATTTTATAATTTATGCTGCTGCTGTTGCTTTTGCACACTTAACGCGTGTAGATTGTTGTTGTTGTTGGCCAATCGTAAGTTATCAAAGCGGCAATTGGCTACAGTTAGGAGATACAGTATCTAATCAATAAAAGATGGAATTATAATTACTGAATAAAAAGATACAAGGAAAAGGAGTACCTACAACGACCAAGTGTCACACCCTGATCTGTTTCACCTGTCTTTGTGATTGTCTTTGCCCATCTCCAGATGTCACCTGTGTTCCCCTGTGCTCCCTGTTTGTCTGTTGCCAGTTTGTTTTGTCAAGTCAACCAGCGTGTTTTTCCACCCTCCTGTTTTTTCCTTGTCTCTGTTTTGCTAGTCCTCCTGGTTTTTGACCCTTGCCTGCCTTGACTCTGAAGCCATCTGCCTGACCATACTGCCTGCCCTGGCCTCGAGCCTGCCTGCCACTCTGTAACACCTGGACTCTTACCTGGTTTATGATCTTTTTCCTGTCCACAACTATTCTCTTGCCTGCCCCTTGGATTATAATGCATATCAGTGACTCGAACCATCTGCCTCCCGTGTCTGCATCTGGGTCTCGCCCTGTGCCCTTATACCAAGATCCAACAGGTAGGCTGCTATTCTGAATGGACTTGTTGTTATTTGTAACTATAGGATGAGAAAGCACACGCACTGGTTAGCACACCCTAACCTTAGCTAGCTCTTCCTGGTTTGATGATAAATAACATAGCTGTGGCAGCTATTAGTGTACTGTAGTGTGAATCGGCTTGGTTGGTTGCTGTCTCTCCCTCGCTCCTCCTATCACAGTATGGCCCCTCCCCGCCTACTAGAGTCACCCCTCTCTCTACCTCTGGAGCTGTATCAACTCTGGTTAATAAAGTAGCTTGAAAAATTACTTTTCTGCTGCTTCCCTCACTTGGATTGGATCAAACCGGATCTGGATCCAACCAAGTCTATACAGAACGGATCTATTTTTCCTCGGGTCCGTTTGTAACGGGTCTCTATACGCATTCATGCATATTGAGTCCAGGTGAGAAAGCCCCAGGTCCATTTCAGATTGGTTCCAACTTTTTGAACCTCTGGATACATCTCCGCACACACACACACACACACACACACACACGTGTGCACACAGCACACACACACATGCAGGACTGAGTACACTCCCGCACATAATTCACCTATGCACTGCCGTATGCTCCCTTGCATATTCGCCCTTTCTTCCCTCCATCCCTCCATCTTTCCCTCCATCTCTCTTCCGGAAATGAGTGGGTGGGAGTCCCCGGGTCCTCAGAGTGCAGCGATTGATGGACGAGGAGTGCAGAAATCGATGGACGAGCAGAGACAACAAGGTCACCTTCACACAGAGAGAGACAGATGGGGAGAGGGAGGGATGAAAGGAGGAGAGAGGACTGTGATAGAGTGGGAGGGGAAGCAGAAAGAGGGAATGAGATTGAGAAACATGAGTCAGGGTTGAAGAGAGAGGGGAATAGTGCTGGCTATATGGAACTAAAGGAGAGAAAAGAGAGAGCTGTGACAGAAGGGAGTGTAGAAGAGAGTGACAAATGGGGGAGAGAGGGCAGAGAGTGTGAGGAGGGGAAGTTGGAAAGAGGAAGAAGGAAAGAGGGTGAGAAAATGAACATAGAGAGAGCAGGCAGTGGTAGGGCTGGAGTTTATATTCCTTAAGGCTACACAGAAAGATTTGTGTGGTGATTGTTTACAGCCCGCCTCGTCTTTCTCTCCCTCCTCCGCTTTCTCACACCACCGTTTTATGTTCCAATTAGTCACTGATGTTTAGGCTTCAAACACCCCCCACATCCCCCTACCCACACATGAGTGTGTTTTGTGTTTGAGTGTGTGTATGTGTGTTTTTAGGAGGAGGGGAAGAGAGAGCAATGCTTTTTCACACATTATTTATTCATCAGGTGAGTCATGAGCAGTGCCTGAGAGAGAGGTTACAGAAGTGTCAAACTAGGAAGAGAGAGACAGAGAGAGTGACAAAGAGAGAAAGCGAAAGAAATAGGGAGGAGGGAAAGAGGGGTAGACGGGGGATGAAGTGAAGGAGAGAGGGGAAGTGGTCGAACAAGGAGAGAGAGGGCAGGGGAGAGAGTCAAAAATAATTGAACGTGTGTGTGTGTGTGTGTGTGTGTGTGTGTGTGTGTGTGTGTGTGTGTGTGTGTGTGTGTGTGTGTGTGTGAGAGAGAGAGAGAGAGAGAGAGAGAGAGAGAGAGAGAGAGTTGAGCTCATCCACATGGTATAGGCTGAGAATAGCTGGTGGGTTTTAGTCACCCACTCTGTGACCTAAGGTCTTTGAGGGTCAGATAATCTCCTAGACTCATTGATTTAGCATCTCAGAACAGATCATATTGACTTATCTTGCGTCATTGAGTTAGCATGAACAGGTCTGAGAGCAACTCTTAGTCTGGTCAGATTTAACCATTGTGGCTGTGCTAGACACAAATACCTGCTTGGCTTTATTACAGATCTTCTGTAATCAAGAGGACATTAATGAAAACTAGCAAGTGACTTATCAGATGTACTGAAACCCAGTGTTCTCCTCATCTATACTATATCCTCAACCACACAGGCAACAAGCAGTTATATCTGTTTCAATGTTGTATGGATGAATAGACACACTGTAACAAGCATCAGTGCACTTACCCTCCCACACACACATCCCACCTACGCATGCACAAACACATTGATACATACCCTGGAACGATAAAACAGATATGTCTTTAAAGTGTGTGTAAATGTTAAATTATAGATATGTGAAAGTCACCGTGTAGCAACCACCTACAGTACGCAAACAAATTGTTTTTAAAATAAATGTTTCACAGGTGACCATTTACTCTGCTTGGCCAGTTGAGTTGTTGGGCAGAGGAGGAGAAAGGGGAGGAAGAACACAACATAAAATAATAAACGGTAGGATTTATAAAGAAGAGATCAGAATAAAATGCCAAGAATGCCTTTCTTCAAGGTTCAGTGTGATGATCAGACACAGTATACTCGTCTATTAATGAAATATTTCCAAAGGTAGCCTACATACACAATATGTAGTCTGGGTAGGCTACCAGTATTTTTAGCTAACATTCAAATCAAATCAAAGTTTATTTGTCACGTGCGCCGAATACAACAGGTGTAGACCTTACAGTGAAATGCTTACTTACAGGCTCTAACCAACAGCGCAAAAAAAGGTATTAGGTGAACAATAGGTAGGTAAAGAAATAAAAACAACAGTAAAAAGCCAGTGAAAAATAACAAAAAAGTAGCCACATTTCTTCAATCTACTGAGACTGTTGCGCCTTCTTCACGACACTGTCTGTGTGGGTGGACCATTTCAGTTTGTCGTTGATGTGTACACCGAGGAACTTAAAACGTTCCACTTTCTCCACGGCTGTCCCTTCGATATGGATAGGGGAGTGCTCCCTCTGCTGTTCCCTGAGGTCCACAATCATCTCCTTTGTTTTTTTGATGTTGAGTGGGAGGTTGTTTTCAAGACACCACACTCCGAGTGCCCTCACCTCCTCCCTGTAGGCTGTCTCGTCGTTGTTGGTAATCAAGCCCACTACTGTTGTATCGTCTGCACACTTGGTTATTGAGTTGGAGGCGCGCATGGCCACGCAGTCGTGGGTGAACAGGGAGTACAGGAGGGGGCTGAGCATGCACCCTAGTGGGGCCACAGTGTTGAGGGTCAGTGAGGGGGTGATGTTTCCTAACCTTCACCACCTGGGGGCGGCCCATCATAAAGTCCAGGACCCAATAGCACAGGGTGCCAACTTGATGATTAGCTTGGAGGGTACTATGGTGTTGAATGCTGAGCTGTAGTCAATGAACAGTATTCTTACATAGGTATTCCTCTTTTCCAGATGGGATAGGGCAGTATGATGGCGATTGCATCGTCTGTTAGGGTAGTATGCAAACTGAAGTGGGTCTAGGATGGCCGGTAAGGTGGAGGTGATATGATCCTTCACTAGTCTCTCAAAGCACTTCATGATGACAGAAGTAAGTGCTACTGGGTGGTAGTCATTTAGTTCAGTTACCTTTGCCTTCATGGGTACAGGAACAATGGTGGCCATCTTGAAGCATGTGGGGACAGCAGACTGGGATAGTGAGCGATTTAATATTGAAACACACCAGCCAGCTAGTCTGCGCATGTTCTGAGGACGCGGCAAGGGATGTCATCTGGGCCAGCAGCCTTGCGAGGGTTAACACATTTAATCTGAGGGTCCGGGGTTCAAGTCCCTGTTTGGGCGTTGCTTTAATGTTCACCTTCCATCAGTGTCTTTCTATACTTGCATTTTCTATGACTTTCCTTGACATGTTCACCTGTGGACAATACACTCCCAGAGCCAAAATAACATTGGCTTGGTTGTTTTCGTGAGAGATTGATACTTGTGCTGATTCATTGACTTCGCTGTGTAAAGAAGGCAGAGATTGCACACATAAAAACCCTGACAATTACATTATTTGAACACACAACCTTCTGATCTGGAGTGAGACACTCTACCATTGTGCCACAAGGTCTTGTACAAAATGTTTCTTTGGAGGGGATGGTTAGTTCAGATTTCATTGACTGTATCATTTGGAATGAAGGCCTGGTTCTCTGGGGAAATGTACCATCTGACAATGCCCCCTCGTCAGCACATGCCTATGCCCAGCAGGTTAGGTTTATGAAAATAAAAAAATGAGGAACCTGGGTAGCTCAGTTGGTAGAGCATCAGACTTTTAATCTGAGGGTCCAGGGTTCTAGTCTCTGTTTGGGTGGTGCATTCATTTTCACCTTTCTTCAGTCGGCTGTCTTTCTATACTTGCGTTTTCTATGACGTTCTCCTGTGGACAATACACTCCCAGAGCCAAAATAGCTTAGTCTGAAGACTAGGATTTTTAATCTGAACCTCCAGGTTTAAATGTTTTAGTCATGTCGGCCACGGAGAAGGAGGTGGGGGGGGCAAAGTTCTTGTTAGAGGGCCATGATGGTGGCACTGTATTATCCTCAAAGCGGGCAAAGACGGTGTTTAGTTTGTCTGGAAAAGTGACGCCGGTGTCCGTGACGTGGCTGGTTTTCTTTTTGTAGTCCGTGATTTCCTGTAGACCCTGCCATATACGTCTCATGTCTGAGCCTTTGAATTGCGACTCTAATTTGTCCCTGTACCGGCATTTCGCTTGTTTGATTGTCTTGTGGAGGGAATAACTACCGTAATTTCCGGACTATAAGCCGCTACTTTATTCCCACGCTTTGAACCTCGCGGTTTATACAATGACGTGGCTAATTTATGGATTTTTCCCGCTTTCACAAGATTCATGCCGCCAAAAACTGAGCACCGTCACATAATGTGACGTAAATCGAGCGCGCTCAAACTTCCCATCATTCTGATTACGGTAGTAATTTTGTCACCCTCATCATGGCAAAGACACAGAGAAATGCATATGATGCAGCTTTCAAGTTGAAGGCGATTGATCTGGCTGTTGGAAAATGAAATAGAGCTGCTGCATGGGAGCTTGGCCTTAATGAGTCGATGATAAGACGTTGGAAACAGCAGCGTGAGGAACTGACTCAGTGCAAAAAGACAACAAAAGCTTTCAGAGGGAAGAAAAGCAGATGGCCCAAAGTATTTGCAGCCACTCGACATCAGTGTAGATCGTGTATTTAAGGTGGCGCTCCTTGTTCAGTGGGAGGCTTGGATGACAAGTGGGGAGAAATCCTTCACTAAAACATGCGAAGAGCAACTTATGGTCTAGTCTGCCAGTGGGTCCTGACAGCGTGGAGCATTGTCAAAAAATCCACTATCATCAACGGGTTTCGAAAGGCTGGACTGCTGCGTGTTGAAGGGGCAGCATGAGCTCAGCGGGGTATTTGCCTCCGGATAAAAGTGACGAGAGCGACAATGAAAACGATCCAACATCGGATGAAGCAATTCTGAAGCTATTCAACTCCGACACCGAAGGAGATGACTTCAGTGGTTTCAGTGCACAGGGGAGGAAGATAGTGACCAAGTTCATGTGTTTCAATATACCGGTAGGCACCTGCGGCTTATAGACATGTGCGGATTATTTATGTACAAAATACATATTTTTTAATAATTCAGTGGGTGCGGTTTATATTCAGGTGCGCTTAATAGTCCAGCAATTACGGTACACTGTTTATATTCAGGCATATTCCTAGACTTCTTTCCGTGGTTAAATGTGGTGGTTTGCGCTTTCAGTTTTGTGCGAATGCCGCCATCCATCCACGGTTTCTGTTTAGGGTAGGTCTTAATAGTCACAGGTACAACATCACCAATGCACTTCCTTATAAATTCACTCGCTAGGTCAATGTAATTATCTGAGGCTGACCGGAACATATCCCAATCCGCATGATCAAAACAATCTTGAAGCATGGATTCCGATTGGTCAGACCAGTGTGGAATGGTTCTAGTTACTGGTACATCCTGTTTGAATTTCTGCCTATAAGACAGTAGGAGAAAGATGGAGTCATGGTCGGATTTGCCAAAGGAAGGGCAGGGGAGGGTTTTGTATGCATCGCGGAAGTTAGAGTAGCAGTGGTTGAGTATATTACCCCTGCGTGTACTGCAATCAACATGCTTATAGATTTTAGGTAGCCTTGTTCTCAAATTTGCTTTGTTAAAATCCCCATCTACAGCCTCAGGATATATGGTTTCCAGTTTACATAGAGTCGTAAAGTTCCTTTAGGGCCACCGTGGGGTCTGCTTGAGGGGGAATGTACACAGCTGTGATGATAACTGACCAGAATTCTCTTGGAAGGTAATATGGCCGGCATTTGATTGTGAGGAATGCTAATCTAAATGTTTTGTTCGCATTGTAATGTGTCTTATGTTAACGCTGTGTCCTTTTCTTTAGGCTAAGCTACTTGCTACACAGGCTACAATGGGATTCTATGAATACTCAACGCACAATGTAACTAACATTATAGCAATAACTACACATTCCAGCTATAACAATAACACCAATAATAAATACAAATATCCAATGTTCCTACTTTACAAGTAATGTCCAGAAGCAATAAGGCCATCCCTTGCTCAAATGAGTCTTCTACCAAAACAATTCCATGCCCTGAACAGCAACTAGTAGCCATGTTGAGGTTCAAGCATTTCTGTGGGGGATGGGCAGTGCTGCTTATGTGTATATATGACTCAAATCTGGACGTGAAAGAAATGCACACCTTTTTAGGCGAGGTGCTGGCTAGCGGAGTAGAACACTTGAAACAGAAAAGCAGAGCCGCACACTCTAGGAGCTCAGATGCAATAATGTAATAACCTAATAACCAATGTTTCGACAGACAAGCTGTCTTCATCAGGGTATAATGACAAACATTGCGGGTCACTAGTTCATAGAGTGTCAAAGGACACACTCAGGTGTCTGTAATCATGGCTGGGTGTGGCCTGAAATCATTGGTTAATTCCTAGATATAAAAATAACATACAAAAAAAACATGAATGATAGCGTTCGATCGTAGATACAATTTGGCTACATAGGCCTACAAATATTTACAATGAATAGCAAAATCACGATAATCACAAGAATGGCTTCAGATCAAAGTCTATGTTGAGACAGAAGGGAGCAAAGGTCTTTAAATTAAAGATCCAGGCAGCTTCTTGTTTTAACATTAAATTGTTGAGGTCACCTCCTCTCCTAGGGAGGGTGACATGTTTGATGTCGATATAACATAGGGATGAAATCGAGTGGTTCGTTCCAAAAAGTGAGCCGCAAATGGGTTAGTCAAGTTCTTGCAGCTGATAGTGCTATGATGCTCCAAGATTCACACTTTACCACAAGGACAAGTTATACGATAAATAACTGCCTTAGTGGAGCACGTGATAACTTTGATTGGGATCTGTTTCCCTGTTTGGGGGTATTTGATGGATCTACATTTGTAAGTGCCATTGCATTGAGCGCAGTCGTTGCGCTTGTAGTTTCCATCTGGTAGATGTGCAAATAGATGTTGAGAAGGGATATTTTGGGGGTGGTAAATCCGAGTTTAGCAATTGATCTCTCAGATTTCTGCCCCGCTTGAATACGACAAACACATTACTGATATTGTCATCAGATCTTAGAATGTGCCAAAGTTTGTGAACAATTCCCTTAACCTTTTCACACGTACCAACAACCGGGTGTGATCATTTTATAGTGGTCCCTGTTGCGTATGATCAAACCAGTGTGATTAGAACGCTTGATTAGAATGCTGACGTCCATTTTCGATTGACGCAACAATCAGCATTTGAGCTGGCAGCACTTTTTTTCATAGGAACATTTTGCACAAACATGGTCCTTTACAAAGTTATGTCCAGAATGTGACCAGTTTATTTATGGATGCAATGTTCAGACATTCACAGAAGTAGTGACAGCATACACAATCATCCAAACCGGAAAATGTAAGCTACATTTGTCCGAGCGCTAACTGATGAAAGATTGACATAACACAAGCAGTCATATGTTTATAACTCTCGGCTGACTTAAACTATTATATGAATTAGCTAATAGCAATTACTACTTATAATTAATCACATCACGGGTGAGCTCACCATTGATCGAAATAATTGAGTAAAACACTTTCTAAAAATCAAAAGTAATCCGACGATGGGTAGTTTGTGCGTGCCGGAATGTTTGTTTTTTGGCATCAACCAAAGATAAGGAGACAAGAAGAGATTGGTTGGTTTATAGTATGGATGTTGAAGAGGGTGTGTCGTCTACGATCATCCACTTCCCTTAATTCACTTCCGGAAGTTTACCCAAAAGATGAGTGAACCATTCCTTCACCTCATTATAACATCTTTGGTTTGACACCCAAAATGCATTGTATGATGTCAACAAACATGGTGCCATATGTAGCTGGCAAATAGCTTAGCTCATTATAATCAGTACAACCCTCAAAAAAGTATTTTACACACATCATAGGTGTCCATTACAATATATGCAATAATCGGAATGCATTACTTGTCACCAGTTTCTTGTGAATAAAACTGTAAATACATTATGCTACTGTCATTACGTTGTATTAGTTAATGTGACGACTGTTGTTCATCGAATGATTAAAGTTTCAATCTGCGTGATTAACTGAATCAAGCAATTATTAACTCATTAACCTGGGGCATGATGGGAAAACTAGTTTTTATTGTATTTCTATTTCCCAAATTAACTCAACGAATATCAGAATATCGATTTTACAACAGCCGCTAATTAACCAGTTGCCTCTACCAATCTCGTTCTGAACGTCGTATAGCCCGTGAATCTGCACGGACCCGGGTCTCACCAATGAGTTCGTACCACACCAATCTTAGTTGAATATTTATTAACTAAAAAGCTAAAATGATGATAAAAGATACACATAGACAAAACACATTATAGTCTATTGATTATAACTTAGTATAACGGGCCAACACACTATGGCGCGTGTTACCCAAAAGGGGGATTTCAAAGAGAGAGAGAAAAAAGGTACACGAGAGAAATATACATTTGGGTGAATTTGTCAGCTATGCTATTCTAACCCTAGCCTTGCTCCAAACTGCCGCTCTTTTGGGTCAGAATATAATGATGTAATTACGTGGGGATGATCTCCGAGGATTCTCTGCGTGGACCGTCCAGGCTACTCGATGATGCACTACTTCGGTGCACCTCTCTGACCGTCCTCCCGATGTCAGTGTCCTTTTGGCTTAAGAGTCTGTTCCCTCACCCTTTGCTCTGGAAGGGGTCTTCTGAGGACAGACAGCTCTGTAGCTCAGAGCTCACAGCATAGGAATGAAACCCTTTAGATACCACGATTCGATGGGAGATGGAGGCTAGGTGGTTCGACTTGAATTCACCCGCTTAGACACAGCTACTCATCCATAGCTTGGGTAGAAAAGGATTTCTTTGTCTTCAAACTTGCGTTGCGTTATGGGTTCGTTGACTTTTTAGACCTTGCTGCAGCTTGGGTCACGTAGTCTTTTTGTAAATTCTATACTCACAGGTTTTATACCCTTGGGTCGGAAGTGGGCGTAACCGCCTTTAGGGCAATTCTCTGGGCGTACCAAGTTAATGAGGCAACTTAACATTTCATCTTCCTAAAAACATTCTCTTTGATTTGGATATTTTCCATACAACGTACAATGTATAAACATCAAACATCTACTAAGAAAACTCTTCACGTTACAATGTTTTTGTAATAATGTCATCTATTAACCTTTAATAACAAAAGAAAAATGACATACATTTTCATATTCCATCTATCGTCATGACCACCATTGTGGCTGACGGAAACCATTGTTCCAAAGTCCCTTTATTTCATGTTTAATGTTCTGAGGCTGGTTCTACATAGTAACAGGACAAAGGAATTTGTCTGTGGCCTGAGATTTACCAGCGGCGTGAGGGGTCATAAAACCACCACATCTTCAGACCCTAGATCTCTCCTCCTCTGTTGGGGTCGAGAGGTAATAGCTCACCTGTGCCTGGCACACAAGCCGCAGAGAGAAAGATATGCACAGAAGCTATGTCTTGATACTTTGACCAAATACGACAAATAAAAAAAGAATTGTTAAGGTAGAAGACTGTAGAAACTGAATGTACATAGGTGCTACACAGAATACTTGCACATCTTTCCCAGAAATCGATTTACACATAGCCAAACCTTCATACATTAGCATTCCGCATTTTGGACTAAGCGAATGTGTCACGGACGTCGTCATGGAAATGACCGGACTAAGGTGCAGCGTGGTGAGCGTACATTTTCCTTTATTTATGTAAATGTTGCCAACAAAACAAGAAACAAAGGCACGACCATGAAGCTTACTAGGGCTATAGTGCCACTAACAAAGATAACTACCCACAAAATACAAAGGAAAAAAGGCTGCCTAAGTATGATTCCCAAACAGAGACAACGATAGACAGCTGTCCCTGATTGAGAAAAATACCCTGCCAAAACATAGAAACAGAAAACATAGAAATAAAGAAACTAGAATGCCCACCCTGGTCACACCCTGGCCTACCCAAAATAGAGAATAAAAGCCACTCTATAGCCTGGGCGTGACAGAATGAGAACATATTTTCAGGTAAATCTGAATGGATTATCAAAACATTGTCATAGACTAATTACATAACAACCGAAGCTTCAGTAAAATGTGTCATTGTCTTTTTTTAACCAATAGCTTATTGCTGGTTTATTGGAAAATGTACTGCTGTGATTATACCAGATGGGCATGGGTTTCAATGGCTGACCTGTGCAGGGAAAATATATATAATATGGATTTTATTATTCCACTTTTTAAGTTGGTAATTTTGTTTTTGTTTTGGAAAAGGAGTTCTCAGGGTGGATGTTGTCAGTTTTGGTGCGCATTTGAAATGTAGGTCTCAGGGAAACTGGGAGTACTGTGCAGCTGGTGATTTATGACCTTGTGTTGGAGGGGAGAGAGACTGATAGACTCAACTCGTGCTTTGGCTGACCGAGGGCCTGTTTGACATTGATACACCAGATTTTTTTTTTTTTTTAATAACGTTGATTTATTAGGAAATTAGGAAAAATATGAATAAATTCCAACCTATGGGGCCACGAGAGGATGAACCCTGAGGATCCACCACTCCACCTGAGACTGACTGTACATTATATAGTGCACATACACACACACAAGCTTACACACACATTCGGAATGCATAGGACTGGAAAATGAGAATCAAAGAGAGGGAGAGAGCAAATACAACGCATATGTTTATTTATTTTGTCTTTTGTACATTACCTATTTGCACATCAACACTATATATAGCCATAAGATGACATTCTAAATATCTTTATTCCTTTGGAACTTTTGTGAGTGTACTGTTTACTGTTCATTTTTATCTATTTCATTTTCTTTGCAATGTCAACATGTGTTCTCCATGCTAATAAAGCCCTTTGAATTGAATTGAGAGAGCGAGAGAATCAGAGAGAAAATCTGAGTTAGAGAGAGAGAGAGAGAGAGAGAGAGAGAGAGAGAGAGAGAGAGAGAAAGAATCAGAGAGAGAAAGAGATGTAAGGGCTCTACTTCTCGGCTGTCGCTAAGGAGGTGCAAGTGTCAAACGCACGTTAGTTTGCTATATTGTTATGTAAAGACAGGCGCACTGGCATTTTCCAGCCCTAACGCCAGGTTCGGCACTTGCGCTGAGTTGGGAGGGTGGCAATATTTGAGGTGTGTCCTTATAAACAAGCGCAAAAGTTACAATTTCATGCAGCGGTAACGGGAAGTTTTAAGACCCACAAAAAGCAGGTCGTAACAGTAACGCATTTGATACTGGCATGGATGTTGAGAGCATAAGCGCAGCCCATCCAGCCATGATGAACATTGCCCATGGAAGGAAAGGCGTGCATTTGTTCCAGTGAATTTCATTTTTAGAAACGTAAAAAACGATTGCTTTCCTATAATGCCATATCAAACGGCAGATTTTTTTTTAAATCGGTCTCGCACATAGGCAACGATACAATTGACAGTAGCCTAGTTTTATTTTATGGACGTGTGAATGTTATGCGTAAAGACATTTAGGCCACTTGTGCACACAGTGGAAAGACCGAGAGAAGTGACTGATAATATCATGCTTCTGACCTGGTCCCATTTAGAAATATAGTTGAAATGTTGGTTGAAAAAACAGATACAATTTTTTTCTGTTTAATTTGATTAAAAACAAAACATATTAGAAATGTTAAGAAATATTAAATCGATGGGTTTATGGTGAGAACGTACATGGCTCCAATGCAAAACAATTGTGTTACCTGTTTCTGGAGAAATACAAATATGATCTCTAAGATGGTTCCATGTTGTTTATAAAACATGGCATTTGCAAGCAGCATAATTTCACCTGATATTTGATCTTTATCCAGCTTCTGTGAAAAGTTTGAATGTGTGTTAAAACCTCCATAGTCTAAGTTGCCTTGTCTGTAGTATACACCCACGAGAAGCAATTATGGTGCGTGTAACTGTATTTAGACAACTATTTAAAACAATTTGTTTTGTTTGCTTAGAATTATACAAACGGACTTTTTAGGCCTCATCAGTAGCCTAGTTAATTTAATCTTGCTTATTGAATATGTTCGGCATGTCCATGTCTAGACTGCAATTTACAGTAGGCATAGTCCCATCATTGGTATGAATGCTATAGCCTATGTTTAACAATGTATTTCCATATTGATGCAATGCAATTAGAACAATGTGAACTGCAAAAATGTTCAACATGTTTAGCAAATACGGGCAGACTGTTTACCGAACTAGGCTATAATGGACTACCATTTAAATTGGAGTTCATAACAATGCAATACATTAAAAAACGAAATTAAACAATTCGAAGCAACCACATATTTAGCCATAGAGCACGTTCTGATTGGCCAATTAGGGGCCAAGCCTCGACACACCCAGAACTTGTTTATTCATCAAAACCCAGACCTTTCGCACCACCGCCAGCTATTGCACCCATAATTTCCGCTGTGAAAAAAGCAACTATATTTCTGACATAGCCCAGAACCTATAATGCTGCAATTTACCAGGTTTGTTATAATAGAGCCCAGAGTGTGCTAGTGGAAAGGGGGAGAATCCTTTACAAAGTTGACCAGTTAAGAGCTGCTAATGAACATAATTAGTCGTCTGCAACACAGGTTATGGGAGCTGTCCCCCAACACTAATTGTGTGAGCTGGCATATAGGCGATGCATACTAATACGGCTGCTACTGAGTCTGAGTGATCTGGAGCAGGTTTTCATCAAGGATCTCTCTGTACGTTGCTCCATTCATCTTTGCCTCAATCCTGACTAGTCTCCTAATCCCTGCCACTGAAAAACATCCCCACAGCATGATGCTGCCCTAGGGATGGTGCCAGGTTTCCTCCAGATGTGACGCTTGGCAGTTTCAGGCGCAAGAGTTCAATCTGGGTTTCATCAGACCAGAGAATCTTGTTTCTCATGTTCTGAGAGTCTTTAGGTGCCTTTTGGCAAACTCCAAGCGGGCTTTCATGTACCTTTTACTGAGGAGTGGCTTCCGTCTGGTCACTCTACCATAAAAGCCTAATTGGTGGAGTGCTGCAGAGATGGTTGTCCTTCTGGAAGTTTCCCCCATCTACACAGAGGAACTCTAGAGCTCTGATAGAATGACCATCAGGTTCTTGGTCACCTCCCTGACCAAGGCGCTTCTCCTCCCGATTGCTCAGTTTGGCCAGGCGGACAGCTCTAGGAAGAGCCTTGGTGGTTCCAAACTTCTTCCATTCAAGAATAATGGAGGCCACTGTGTTCTTGGACGTTCAATGCTACAGAAAGTTTTTGGTACCCTTCCCCAGATCTGTGCCTCGACACAATCCTGTCTCAGAGCTCTACATACAATTCCTTCAACCTCATGGCTTGGTTTTTGCTCTGACATGCACTGTCAACTGTGGGACCTTATAGACAGGTGTGAGCCTTTTCAAATCATGTCCAATTAATTGAATTTACCACAGGTGGACTCCATTCAAGTTGTAGAACATCTCAAGGATGATCAATGGAAACAGGATGCACCTGAGCTCATTTTAGAGTCTCATAGCTAAGGGTCTGATTACTTATGTAAATAAGGTATTTCTGTTTCAAATTGTTAATAGATTTGCAAAAATGTCTAAACTGTTTTCGCTTTGTCATTATGGGGTATTGCAGATTGGAACATTGCTAAGGAACATTTTATGTTTAATCCATTTTAGAATAAGGCTGCAACGTAACAAAATATGGAAAAGTCAAGGGGTCGGAATACTTTCCGAAGTGTTTATTTGATGAGCAGGGGAGCTTCAGTAGTGAGTGTCCCTGGGGTTGATTACTCAAATCAAATCTATATACAGACACCGGTTAGTCAGTCTTATTGAGGTAGTATGTACATGTAGGTATGGTTAAAGTGACTATGCATATATGATGAACAGAGAGTAGCAGTAGAGTAAAAAGAGGGGTTGGCGGGTGGTGGGACACAATGCAGATAGCCCGGTTAGCCAATGTGCAGGAGCACTGGTTGGTCTGCCCAATTGAGGTAGTATGTACATGAATGTGTAGTTAAAGTGACTATGCATATAAGATAAACAGAGAGTAGCAGCAGCGTAAAAGAGGGGTTGGGAGGGCACACAATGCAAATCGTCCGGGTAGCCATTTGGTTACCTCTTCAGGAGTCTTATGTCTTGGGGGTAAAAACTGTTGAGAAGCCTTTTTGTCCTACACTTGGCACTCCGGTACCACTTGCCATGCGGTAGTAGAGCGAACAGTCTATGGCTGGGGTCTTTGACAATTTTTAGGGTCTTCCCCTGACACCGCCTGATGTAGAGGTCCTGGATGGCAGGCAGCTTTGCCCCAGTGATGTACTGGGCCTTACGCACTACCCTCTGAAGTGCCTTGTGGTCAGAGGCCGAGCAGTTGCCATACCAGGCAGTGTTGCAACCGGTCAGGATGCCCTCGATGTTGCAGCTGTAGAACCTTTTGAAGATCTCAGGACCCATGCCAAATCTTTTTAGTTTCCTGAGGGAGAATAGGCTTTGTCGTGCCCCCTTCACGACTGTCTTGGTGTGTTTGGACCATTCTCGTTTGTTGTTGATGTGGACACCTAGGAATTTGAAGCTCTCAACCTGCTCCACTACAGCCCCGTCGATGAGAATGGGGCCGAATGTAAGTCAGATAAAAACATATAGGGAAAGGAGTGAGTGGTCGGAATTTAATCAGGCCTATTTACTCTTTCATAGAAGGAAACCCTCTGATGCAGGTCATTTTGTCAAAACCAAAACAGACAATTAGCTAAGACAATAAGAAAAACATGTTAAAAGGTACTTTACTTTATTCAGTTTATTTATACAGGGACAGTGTACATTCATCAACGTTTCTTTAAAAGTGCACATTTTTGACCACAGTCCTTGGATATGATGTGGAAATACATTTCCTTGTAGGTGTTGTACAGGTTCTGCTTCCAATAAGCAAGTTGCAGATAGAGGGAGGAAGTGTGTGTGTGTGTGTGTGTGTGTGTGTGTGTGTGTGTGTGTGTGTGTGTGTGTGTGTGTGTGTGTGTGTGTGTGTGTGTGTGTGTGTGTGTGTGTGCGCGCATGTGCGTGCATGGCCAGCTGTGCGCGTTCATATTGATAATGGAGATCATTTATCAGGGAAAAGTCTTGACTAGACTGATTACACAATCCTACCAGGGGATTGGGTGGGCTGTGTGTGTGGGAACAGACCGTGTTTAGCTAGTTGTGAGGACACAAACACAGACGTTCCACACTGATGGAACAGGTGGAAAATAACACCGGAATATCCTGGGAAAAACATACCCTAGCCAGGAAAATACTGAGCAATAGGAATATCAGAGTAGAACTGATGAGGAATAGGACATTTGTTCATTTCTAAGTCCATTTCACCCTTTAAATGTTTTATTTAGGAAAGTGTTTGTGTGTGTGAGAGAGAGAGAGAGAGAGAGAGAGAGAGAGAACCAGGGTTTGAGTGCTCTTCCCCTGTCATGGAAATATTGGTCAATTATTATTAATTTCTGTTCATTTTTTTCCACCTTTATTTAACCAGGTAGGCTAGTTGAGAACAAGTTCTCATTTGCAACTGCGACCTGGCCAAGATCTATATGCATGGGCCAAAGAGCGAGGCCATATATGAACCATTCATTATTCAATGGCTGACAACACTTTATGTGATTTCCCATATGTAATTCACATGATATATGCCATGGGCACAATGAGATGGTGAAACTTCTTCATTCATATTCACTCATTGATTCGAGATAATATCCTGTCCCTATACGGCTATAACGCTTAAGGAATAAAACTGCTTAATTATATTGAATGATATTCTGTTTTCTCCCTTCTCTCCCTCACTTAGTTTTGATTACTGCTTATTTTGAAGAGCTTTAATCTAAGAGTGTGCTTGGTGATGTTGACAGAATTATGCAAGCAGTTTCATGCAGAAATGCACACTCACACCCTTGAGGCTGATCAGATTGGCTTAAACTAATCACTTCACTGTTCCCTCTCTCCAGCCAGTTTCTGTCCATAAGGATTTTCTCTGTGCTTGTGAATTATAGTGTGAACACAACTTCTACGCTGTGTGTTTGTGCTAGGAAACAAATACAGTAGTGGGTGGATAGGTGTGTGTGTGTTTATGGCTGCATGTGTGCGTGTGCATGTATACGTGTGTGTGTGTGTGCTCGTTTATCATCTGTTGTCTTGTGTTAGATAACAAACAGTTGGCTGGGGTGGGGGGGGTATAGGTTGTGTTAGACAAAGGTTTTCCTCTTCATTTAGAGGGACTTGACTTAGCTGCCAAGGAATCTTTAGTCCTTAATAGAGCCTATGTTTATGTTGGCCTATGAAAAATAACAGCTTTATTGTGAAAGAGCAGAGCACCCAGAGCAGAGAAGAGACGTGTGTGGAAAAATAAAGGCTTTGCTGTTCTAAACCAGGGGGAAGTCAACTCACATCAGACGTATCAAATGATAAACACACAGTAGGCATTACTTCCACACTGCCCAAGGCTGCAGGTAGAGCTTCAAACACGTTAACACAACTACCTCATGTACTGTACGACTTGCTCATTACTATTCCTGAAGACTAAAATAGAGAAGGAAAAGATTGACTCACAAGTCTCACCAGTGTTTCCAAGCATTTTATTTTTTAAATGAGCATTAAATGGGGCGGCAGGGTAGCCTAGTGGTTAGAGCGTTGGCCCGGTAACCGAAAGGTTGCAAGCTCGAATCCCGAGCTGACAAGGTGCAAAGCTGTCGTTCTGCCCCTGGACGAGGCAGTTAACCCATTGTTCCTAGGCCGTCATTGAAAATAAGAATTTGTTCTTAATTTACTGACTTGCCTAGTTAAATAAAGGTTAAAAAAAATTAAGTGTTGGCCAGTTGAAATGTACATAGAGTTCACATTAACTGAGGGATACAGGTTGGCCAAAATGGGTCACCAGTGAGCAAGAAGCTCCACCTTCAACCAGGTCAGAGCAAGCAGGCTTGGATGGGATGGGATGAGATAAGAAAAGGAGAAGGGAACTAAATTAGAGAGGGTCATATTGAAGAGATAGAGGTTGAGAATGGCACATGAGATAGGAAGGAAGATGGGAGGAGGAAGAAGGGTGAAAGAGGAGGACGTGGAGCTAGAGGGTGAAATGGAAAGTGAAAATAAATGGGGACAGAGGCAGATTTAGGAGAAAGAGAAACTAAAGCGTTGGCGTGACATATTTCCCTGCTGATGCTTTAGGCGTGACAGTGTGACAGATATATACACACAGTGAGAATGGGACAGTGTGACATGTGTTTTCCCATTACTCTGGGTGTGAGACGACTGGTGGGTTCTTACACTGAACACGTCTAAACAGCATTGTTGTCTGAAAAGCATCTAAACAATGTGTATTGATGGGAAATATATTCACTACTTTGTTCCTTAATTTCACCATTTATTATAAAAGATAAAAGCAAACTTTATCATCCAAACATCACCCGGAACACATCCACATGTAACGTCTTTCTTCGTCGGATGAGGAGGAGTAGTCGGACCAAAGCGCAGCGTGATAGGTGTTCATGTTTGTTTATTGAACTGAACACTAATACAAAATAACAAGAGAATAAATTAACCCGAAACCGTCCCGTAAGGTGCAAACTCTAAACAGAAGATAACTACCCACAAAACCCATGTGGGAAAAAGCTACCTAAGTATGGTTCCCAATCAGAGACAATGATAGACAGCTGCCCCTGATTGAGAACCACTCTGGCTAAAACAAAGAAATACAAAACATAGAAAAAGGACATAGAATGCCCACCCAAATCACACCCTGACCAAACCAAAATAGAGACATTAAAAGCTCTCTACGGTCAGGGCGTGACACCACAGCCAAACTCATTCTATAAACCCATCTAAATAACAGTTGCTTTGACAATAAACAAAACATAAGTTAGCGACCTAACAGCTAGAAATGTAATAAGGGAGAAGGGAGCAAGGGAGAAATGTAATATTGTTTAGACAAGAGAAGCATGTCAGCTAAGCTAAAAACAGCAAAATTCTTAATGATGGCAACCATGTTTGTTTATGTTTGACAAGCAAAAACTCCCTAGTCCCAGACTGCCATTCACTATAAGATGCAAATAAACAAAGTCAAAGATAGCTGTGCTCATTGCCTGAAAAATATGATTTTAGTTTGGCCACTTTTTCAGCATATTACAAATCTTCAATGTACTTGTTACAGTGTATACAAGAACTGGAGCATGTAACTTGACAAGTCATTTACTGTTTTTGACATATCACAAAGCAAGTCAAATGTTTTCACCCCATGCACCCCAAATACAATCCTACTGCCTAGCCTAACCTTAGTGTGAAAGCTAAACAGGGATGAAACCATTTTAGGGAGGGTTTGTGGGGGGATTCTTTTAATTTGTGGGGAGTTACATGGGAGTCCATGGGGAGTCCATGGGGGGTAAAAATGGGGAACGGTATCATGGGGGGATATGATGCAGGAAATATTGCTATAATGGGGGATTTATCAATAAATGGGGGGAAAACACAGGACAAGTTTATAAGTAAATAAAGTAAATAGTTTACAAGTAAATAAAAATAAAAAACTGTTATCCAACTCGGAATTTCAACTCGAACTCTGGCCTCTTTCTTAAGCTGGAATTCTAGACCTGAAGATTACGGATGCCATGATTTGACCTCGTGTTTTTCCGACATCCCAGTTGTCTTGAAAGCACCATAAGTAAGTGAACTATCCCTTGATCTCGTTATGTTATAACATCTTTTGTCTGACAGACGCTTATGTTACAACCAGAATGCATTGTATGATGTCAACTAACATGGTGCCACACATAGCTGGGAAATAGCTTAGCATTAGCTCATCATAATCAGTACAACTTTCCAAAAAGTATTTTACACAGATCATATGTGTCCATTACATCTTTGCAAGAATGGGAATGCATGAATTGTCACCAGTACTTGAAAACATGTGAATAAAACAGTCAATACATCATGCTCCATACATACATACATACATACATACATACATACATACATACATACATACATATAGTATGCTATAGTAGAAATGACAGCACGATATACTTACTTTGATAGGAATGCACATGTCTAAAGTTATTATTTGTAAAGAAAACAACAATGAAGGCAATGCAGGCGCCAGCTGGAAAATGTACCAAGTGGAAAAAGTTTGTGCAAGGCCTGTTATGACTAGAGATGCGGAATGTCTTCATACTTGATCTCGGTACACATTGGGGAAGTGCTTGGGCTCTACTTGAAGAGAGAAGTTTGTCCGGCTCAGTAAAGCCTCAAACATAAATTGTCCGCAACAGTAAAATGGGCTACTTCTTATGTGAATTAATGAGGAGGCAGAACACACCTAAATTCGAACTGTTAGAAAATAAAACATGTTTGAAAATCTTTTGAAATTAACTATTTGAAAGAGCCTATAGATAATTAGCAAGCAGCGTGACTTGGTTTGATGGCAGGGTAGGTTAACTGTCCTGTTACGTAACAATCACATTTTGGAACAGTGACCACATTCTGACATCAAGCGCATAAAAATACTCACCCTGGGGCAACTGTTAGAGATATTTGGAACTCACGTGTGAAAATGTTAGTTCAAATCCCTGAGCTGACAAGGTACAAATCTGTCGTTCTGCCCCTGAACAAGGCAGTTAACCCACAGTTCCTAGGCCGTCATTGAAAATAAGAATTTGTTCTTAACTGACTTGCCTTGTTAAATAAAGGTAAAAAAATAATAATTCAATAAGCACAAAGTCTCAGCTTCCCCAGCCCACAATTGCCAGTGTACCAAGGCCGGATAAAGGACTATGGCTGTGTTTACACTGACAGACTAGTTCTGATATTCTTTTCACTAATTGGTCTTTTGACCAATCAGATCAGTTCTGAAAATTGTCTGATGCAATTAATACCAATTAGTGGAACAAATATATAATAATTGGGCTGCCTGTATGAATGCAGTCAGTGTGTCTCAGCATAAGACCATGTAAAACAGGGGTCTCCAACCCTATTCATGGAGAGCTATCCTCCTGTAGGTTTTCGCTCCTACGCGTATCAACCAGCTAATTATTAGACTCAGGCGTGCTAGAGTAGGATTGCCCTGAAAAACAACAGGATGGTAGCACTAATGGAACAGGGTTGATGTAAGAAACATCACAAAATATCAATCTTTGAAATGTGTCTGCCCTTATGGATTCACAGAATATAATTATATAAGCTGTACAGGGCTTTGTAGCGTCAAACAGATGCTAGACATTCAGATATCCAAAGAACGTTTGTTTATTTGTCAAACTTTATAATACAGGAGTGTACACCACTGTCACGTTCGTTGAATGGAGGAGACCAAGGCGCAGCATGATATGAATACATGTTCCTTTAATGACAAAAAAGAAACACAAACAAATTACAAAAACAACATGAAGCTAAATATAGTGCTGACACTGGCAACTAACACAGACAATAACCCACAAAATACCCAAAGAAGATGGCTGCCTAAATATGGTTCCCAATCAGAGACAACGATAAACAGCTGCCTCTAATTGAGAACCAATCTAGGAAACCATAGACATACATAAACACCTAGATGGTAAACAACCCCATAAACATACAAAACCCCTTGACAGTACAAAAACACATACATCACCCATGTCACACCCTGACCTAACCAAAATAATAAAGAAAACAAAGAATACTAAGGTCAGGGCGTGACAACCACACTATTTAATGCTAACTGAAACCAACTGGGTATTCAACTACAATGTTACATGGTAAAAGTTAGCAGGCTCCAGGCATGGAAAGGTTACTGAGAATATGGTTGAATACAAACAGTCCAGTTATGCACTCCGTAAGGCAATCAAACTGTCAAAACGTCAGTAAAGAGACAAAAGTGGAGATGCAATTCAACAGCTCAGACACGAGATGTGGCAGGAACACCAGACAATCATAGATTACTAAGTGAATTCCAGCCATGTCGAGGATACCAACATCTTGCTTCCGGACAGGCTTTGAGTATAAAACAGTGTCACAGACACGCCACTCCCGAGTGTTTGCTCTCCTTGGCCGACATGAGTAAGATATTTAACCATATTAACCCTCGTAAGGCTGCCTTCCCAGACGGCATCCCAAGCTGCTTTCATAAAGCTGGCGCTGATCAGCTGGCTGGAGTGTTTACGGACATATTCATTCTCTCCCTATACCAGTCGGCTGTCCCTATACCAGTCGGCTATCCCTATACCAGTTGGCTGTCCCGCTTTAAGATGTCCAGCATTGCTCATGTACCCAATAAAGCGAAGGTAACTGGTCTTAATGACTATTGCCCCGTAGCACTCACTTCCGTCATCATGAAGTGCTTTGAGAGGCTAGCTAAGGATCCGATTACCTCACCAGACACCCTAGAACAGGGCTGCCCAACCCTCTTCCCGGAGATCTACTGTCCTGTAGGTTTTCAGTCCAACCCTAATTTAACATATCTGATTCAGCTAGTTAAGGTCTTGTTGAGCAGCTAATTGGTAGAATCAGGTGTGTTAAATTAGGGTTGGATTGAAAACCCACAGGATGGTAGATCTCCAGGAAGAGGATTGGACAGCCCTGCCCTAGACCCACTGCAATTTGTATACCACCCAAATAGATCCACAGATGATGCATTTGCAATTGCAGTGCACACTGCCCTATCCCACCTGGACAAGAGGAATACTTCTTGATGTGCCGTCCAAGTGGTGAAGGTAGGCAACAACACCTCCACTATCCTGATCCTTAAAACCCTTTCATGTGTGAGTTCCAGATATCTCTAACAGTTGCCCCAGCGTGAAGGTTTTTATGCACGTGATGTTAGAACGTTCTCTCCATTCCAGAATGTGATTGTTACGCAACAGTACATTTAATCCACGCTTCCCTCAAACCAAAGCACGCAGCCTGTTTTTAATTATAGGCTGTTTTCAATTTGTCAATTTCAAATTATTTTCGAACAAGTTTTTATTTTCTAAGAACAGTTTGAATTGACAGTTCCCATTTGTTAGTGCAGTTCAAGTCTGCAGACATTTGCTCATCTCCCATCCTTCACACACGTGTTCACATTTTCCGTCTGTTGCCTGCATCGCAGTCAGTTGTTTTCATTACCAGTAATAACATTGGAGATGTGTGCATTTCTATCAAACTAAGCACCTTATTACATTATAGTAGTTTCTGTATGTCGTGTGACCATTTCTACTGTAGCTCACTGTGTATATGGAGCATAATATATTTGTGTATATTCCTTATAACCGTGGACACGCGAGGTAACATTACTCATGTCATAACCTTTATGGTGTTATATTCAATCGTGCTTATGTAACTAGTTACATTATTCTATTAGGTAAAACCATGCTAACTGCGTCAGAGAAGTATTGGCTTATTGTATTTTTGAAGCTACCCTGGAATTTAAAAAAAATATCTTCTTATACCACTTGGTCATTTTCTGAGTGCATTCCACAAAGCTGTTTATCATGTCCACCTTCTCCACTGCCCCCATTTTGAGGTTATAGTCAAGCACGCAGTCTGGTTTGAATTGTCACTCTCCCGTCAGGTGGTCCACTTTCCCTGTGGCCGACATGGTTGCTGTATGGACAGTAGAGAGGACATGGATGTCTCGTTTGTCATGCCACTTTATTGCCAGCTGTTGACATTTCTTATTTTGTATAACGGGCCATTTTGGATGGCTGTAGCATTGTTGATTAAATGCAAACATAGGATCTGTGCTCCAGTATTCTCTTGGGGATAGTAAAGAAGAACTCCCTATGAGAAGGACTGTCACCAAGGTATACATTTCACAAATTGTGGTTGTCCGCCCCACTCCTGGCTCTCTCTTCTCCTGTAGCTCCAAGGTATAGTGATTGGTCTCTGCTATGTCTCCCACTAGCTCCTCTGTCAGAAAGAACTTGAAGCACTCTGCCTCCGATGGAAATGGCAAGGGGCGTTGCACTCCAGACTGGGACTCATCAAAGCAAACAGCTGGGCCAGGAGGGGTGAAATGGCTGTCAGCCTTCCAGCTACCACAGAACTCCTGTACTTCATCCATTGTCGGTCTGCCTCCATCACCACCAGCATCTTCAAATGGAACTGGGACTTTGTCCATGGTCAAGGGGTCCTCGGATTCAGGGTTCTCAATGGCTGGGGGGCAGCTCCTCACTGCCAGAATCTGATTCCTGACTTTCAGATTCATTGTCAGAATTTATTTTAATCTCCAGAATTTCTGCATTTGTGAGTTGTCTCCTTTTGTCTCCTCATTGCTAATCCTACAGCTTAGCTCACTAGCTACATACATAAACAACAACACTGAATGGCTCAGAGTGGGCGTGAGAGGTTACGTGATTGACTGCCTGCATGCACCATTTGTATCAATAAATCACTATCAGACAGCTAATAGAATTGAGCGGGGGGCGCTAGAGAGCGTGCTTTGGAGTAGACGTGCTTTGCTAGAGCTCCGCTCTATTTTGAAACAAATTAGTATTTATCTTAAACTCTCACAACCTATAACTTCAAATAAATATGACAAAGGGAAAAGGCACCAAAAAAGGGGGTGCTAAACAAGATAATTTGAATGAGATAGACAACGAACCAATTTCAACGTCGCCGACCCACGAGGAGTTAGCTGAAGAGGCTAGCTTCCAAGAGTTCCCCACAGAGCCTACGCAAAGTGACATACTGGCTGCCACAAACTCACCAAGCAAGAAGGTGGACACAAGGTTGGCTGATATCTCAAAGAGTATTGTGACTTTAGCCGAAACTGTGAAGGCAACTAAGGGAAGTGTGCATGAGGTTGAGCAGATGACAGTCGATCACGAGGCCAGGCTACAGGACATAGAGACACAGTGAGCAACGCTCAAAAATTACAACAAAACCCTGAAAGCCTGACTGGAAATGCTCAAGTCGCATTCAGGACGCCAGAACATCAGAATATGTGGGATCCAGGAGGACACCGAGATAGGGAAACCTACTGAATTTGTCTCGGAGCTGATCATGGCATTGCTTGGGAGTGAACACTTCAAAACGGCCATCCTGATCGACTGCGCACACAGTTCTCTGGCAACGAAGCAGGCCAAGGGCGGGCCACCAAGGCCATTCATTGTACGGCTGCACTATCCCCAGACCAGGGATCTCATCCTCAAGCTGGCTAGTCAAAAGTTACCCCTTAACTACAATGGGTGTCTTTCTACCCAGATCTTACCTTGGAGGTGAGGAACCAACGGAAAGAGTATGATGAGGAACGCAACAAATGCAGGGCGGCCAACATCCAATATGGATTCCTCTTCCCAGCCCGGTTTAAGGTGACAGTCGAGGGACAACACGTACGTTTGACAACCCAAAAGAGGCCGATCTGTTCTTGACAAGCAAGCTCCCTGGCTGAGGACACAGAACGGCTGTGTCAGCCAGCTAAATGGCCAAATACAGGCCAGGAATGTGTTTGAATTTCCGTCTTTTCGATCAGAAGATCAGAAATTTGGACTTATATGATAGGTGAGATGTTGTGGCTAATATAGCATTGTTTAGCATATCATGTTTTAGCGCCACTCACCCCTTCACCCCTTCACTCACGCCGCCAAGCTTACCCTAGTAAAACTGACTATCCTACCGATCCTCGACTTCGGCGATGTCATCTACAAAATGGCTTCCAACACTCTACTCAGCAAACTGGATGCAGTCTATCACAGTGCCATCCGTTTTGTCACTAAAGCACCTTATACCACCCACCACTGCGACTTGTATGCTCTAGTCGGCTGGCCCTCGTTACATATTCGTCGCCAGACCCACTGGCTCCAGGTCATCTACAAGTCCATGCTAGGTAAAGCTCCGCCTTATCTCAGTTCACTGGTCACGATGGCAACACCCATCCGTAGCACGCGCTCCAGCAGGTGTATCTCACTGATCATCCCTAAAGCCAACACCTCATTTGGCCGCCTTTCGTTCCAGTACTCTGCTGCCTGTGACTGGAACGAATTGCAAAAATCGCTGAAGTTGGAGACTTTTATCTCCCTCACCAACTTCAAACATCAGCTATCTGAGCAGCTAACCGATCGCTGCAGCTGTACATAGTCTATTGGTAAATAGCCCACCCATTTTCACCTACCTCATCCCCATACTGTTTTTATTTATTTACTTTTCTGCTCTTTTGCACACCAATATCTCTACCTGTACATGACCATCTGATCATTTATCACTCCAGTGTTAATCTGCAAAATTGTAATTATTCACCTACCTCCTCATGCCTTTTGCACACATTGTATATAGACTCCCCCCTTTGTTTTCTACTGTGTTATTGACTTGTTAATTGTTTATTCCATGTGTAGCTCTGTGTTGTCTGCTCACACTGCTATGCTTTATCTTGGCCAGGTCGCAGTTGCAAATGAGAACTTGTTCTCAACTAGCCTACCTGGTTAAATAAAGGTGAAATAAAAAAAATCAAAAATAAAAATGTGAGAGTTAAATGTTATTTAATATTAGCGTATATGCGGAGCATCTATAGACGACGAGTTAGTTCAAGCTGTATGTCTAAGCAGCCTAAGGTTTGTGTGTTAGCCAAGGAGTGCTTCGTTTGGGGAAGTCACTCAGTAAAGGGACGGGAGGGGGGATGGGGTCTGTGTTTTATGTTCACGTTTATTAATACAGGTGGCTCCCGCACGGCGGGACGTTTTTCTTCTGTGTTTTGTATGACAGCAACAATTTGCTCTAAAATAAGAAATGACACATAGTGACAGAGCACAGAGTAGACCAGGTGGAATAAAGATAGTCAGCTGGAACCGTAATGGCTTAGGGCATGTCGTGAAACAAGCTAAGGTTTTTTCTCATCTTAAATCACTGGGTGCCGACATAGTGCTTCTTCAAGAAACTCATATTAAACGCTCCGCTCAGGCCAAGCTACGTGTTGGCTGGATCGGTCAGATATACCAGTCTAACTTTGATGCAAAAGCGAGAGGGGTAGCAATCCTGATAAGGAAAAACATTCCTTTTGTTTACTCATCCGCGATTTCAGATCCTAATGGTCGGTATATTATTGTGGCTGGTACACTGAATTCGAAACCAATAACCTTGGTCAATTTATATGGACCCAACTTCGATGATCCATTATTTTTTCAAAGGGTATTTAAGGCCATACCAAATATCTCGGATACAAGTGTTATTGTGGGAGGTGATTTTAACTGTACGTTAGATCCTCTTTTAGATAAACAGCTATCAAGGTCACTTCAACAATCAAATGCCAGTGTCTGTCTAAATACACTGATGACAAACCTTAACATTGTCGATATTTGGAGACTGACGCACCCAACAGACAGGGATTATTCATTCTTTTCATCAGTTCATAAATCATATTCCAGAATTTTTTTTGTTGGACTCCAAACTAATTTCAGCAGCTGAGTCGGTTACCTATCACCCTATTCTAATTGCGGACCACTCTCCTCTGTCCATGGTGCTGAAACTCGACAATATATCGATAGGTCGGCGACCGTGGCGCTTAGACGCATACCTGTTGAAAGATGAGGCTTTTTGTCAGTATTTGAAGGAGCAGATTGCCTTTTTCCTCTGAACTAACGACACGGGGGATGTTGATGACTCCACCCTTTGGGGATCTCTAAAGGCTGTGATTAGAGGTTACATGATTTGTTATACATCAGAGAGGAAGAAACGTGCAATACTAGGCTGAGAGGAATTGAAAGAGAGTTAGGGGAACAGGAGAACGTTTTTAGGACAAATTCCTCGCATACAGTCGTTGAGAAGATCACAAAGTTAAAATATGAATACAATACCATCCTTTCGAAACGGGTGGGCTCTTTACTTGCTAGAACGCAACAAAGTTATTTTGAACTGGGTGACAAACCACAAATTATTAGCAAGACAGCTAAGGCATGTACAGGCATCTAGAGCTATTCACAAAATAAAAGACAAGAAGGGTAAAATAGTAACAGATCCGTAGGATATTAATAAATGCTTTGCGCAGTTTTACTCAGAGCTATATCAATCAAAATGTGATGCTACTGATCCACAAACTATGGAACGCTTTCTCACTGAATGTGAACTTCCTAAACTAGACAGGGGGGCAGCTGCTGCACTCAATGCAGGGATAACTTTAGAGGAAATTAACACAGTGATAGCACAATTTCCAAACAGCAAGGCCCCTGGGCCCGATGGATATGTAATAGAAATCTATAAGAAGTACTGCGCCAGTCTATCTCCACTTATGTTGCGAATGTTTAAACAATCCAAAGAAAATGCCAAACTCCCGAAAACACTGTACGAGGCTACAATAGCACTGATCTTGAAAAAGGATAGAGATTCCATGGAGATCTTGTCTTATTGCCCCGTGTCATTACTCCCCATAGAAAACAAGGTGTTGACAAAGATATTGGCAAACCGATTGAAAAAATATGTTTTCGACATCATACACCCTGACCAGACAGGTTTGATCCCGGGCCAACATATATACTACAATTTGAGACGCCTTTTCAACGTAATGTATCATGATCATAAGGTTGAGGCAGTGGTAATAGCTCTTGATGCAGAGAAGGCGTTTGATCAGATTGAGTGGAAGTATATGATGTCGGTTCTGGAGCATTTCGGGTTTGGAAAGGAATTCCTTAATTGGATAAGAATTATTTATGCACACCCAATGGCGTCCGTGGTACCCAATCAGGAAATGTCGCAGCCGTTCCGCCTGTTCAAGGGGTGCCGACAGGGGTGCCCTATTTCGCCTGCTCACTTCGCTATAGCCATGGAACCCCTTGCTACTCGCATTCGGGCATGTGCCGATATAGCTTCTGTTAAAATAAAAGACACACAGCACAACATTTTCCTATATGCAGACGATGTTCTTTTGTTTTTGTCCAAGCCCAAAACTTCTATTACACCCTTACTTAACTTGATAAACACATTTGGCTCCTTCTCTGGCTACAAGATAACCAGGCATAAAAATGAGTTGATGCCAATATCACGGCCTGTGAATATGCAATTTCTGCAATCTACCCCGTTTAGAACAGTGAGGGACAAGTTCACAAGCCTCGGCATTGTCATGACAAGAGACCTTGATCAGCTATTGAAAGCGAATTGGGACATGAAAATATATCAGCTTAAACAAAATATAGATTTTTGGAAAACTCTGCCTATTTCCTTGGTTGGTCGTATAAACGCTATTAAAATGGTTGTCCTACCCAGGTTTCTTTACCTCTTCCAATGTCTACCCAATGTCATACCACAAAGCTATTTTAAGAAACTGGATTCAATAGTAACTCCATTTTTATGGGATAACAAGGCAGACAGAATTTCAAAGAAGCATTTATGCAAGTATAAGATGGAGGGGGGCTTTGGCCTTCCTCACTTCAAACTGTATTATTGGGCTGCTAATCTGAACATTGTGTCTTTCTGGAGGGAAGGTTTACCTGCGATGAGACAGAAGGATATGGCTTTTGATTGATCACGCCTCCTGTCAACGTTCCTCACTCCCTGCACGTGTTAATAGCCCATCATATGTGAAAAAAGACACTTATGACTCTAATCCAGTCATTTGTCATATGCTTAGGATCTGGAAACAGATGAGGTATTTTCTTAACATACCCACTGTTAACATAGACAGCCCAATTTGCCTGAATCGTGCTTTTCACCCTGCATTGGATGATGTGGTGTTTTCACAGTGGAGGGAGAAGGGGCTCACAACAATTGGTAATCTATACATAGATGGTCAGTTAGCTTCATTTCAACAATTACAGGGAAAGTTCAACATGCCAACAACACATTTTGTCAGATACCTCCAAATCAGGAATTTCTTAGGGGCACATATCCCACAGTATGGCATGAAGCCAAATAGTCCTACATTAGATAGCTTGATCCTTGCCCAACCCCATGCAAAAGGGTCGGTCTCTAGACTGTATGATGTTCTACAGGCCCACATAGTATCCACAGACACCATTAAAAGGGCTTGGGAACAAGAACTTGGGTCAGAAATCTCAGATGAGGACTGGGTAGAAGCTCTCAGGAATATAAATCACAGTTCAGTGAATGCCAGACACAACATTGTACAGTTTAAGGTGATACACAGGTTACATTACTCAAAAGTAAAACTGCATAAAATATTCCCGAACACCTCACCACTGTGTGAGAGGTGCAAGCAGGGTGAGGGGATGTTGACCCACTTATTCTGGACATGCCCTAAATTACATGCTTACTGGGGTCTCATTTTTGATTACTTATCTAAAGCCTTTGATAGAGTTCTAGCCCCAGACCCATTGAACACTCTGTTTGGTACAGTTGATGGGAATAACCACGAAGGGAAAGCTGTCTCTCTTTGTACTCTCTTAGCCAAAAGGCTTATATTGCAATTTTGGAAATTGGAGACTGTACCTACCTTTGAAATGTGGTTACGGGATGTATGGAATGTAATACATATGGAAAAGATTCGATACAATACCTCCAATAGAAGCCCAGTGTTTTACAAAATATGGCAGCCGATACTGGATAAATGGTCTAGTCCCGCTTCATAACTGGGTTGACGATCTGCTGCTACTCTGTGCTGTACTCCACTCAATATTTATTTTTGGCTTAACTACACTGCTTGTAATGACTATATGCTGTCTTCTTATACATGTACCACCGAATAGGATTTAGTTTTATTTTGTGTATGTGTGAGTTAAGTTTAGTTTTGTCCTCTAAATTGGCCATCCCATTCAACAGTACAATGAATATCATTGTTTGTATTTCTGTCTTTTTTATTTTCTTTTTTATTGGAAAATAATAAACATATTATTAAAAAATATATAAAAAAATGTTTTGTGTGGGAATTATTGATATATTTACTGTATTATTCTCATGTTTTTCAATTACCAATGATAAATCATGCATTCCGATTCTTGCACAGATTGTAATGGGCACATAGTGTGTGCAAAATACTTTTTTGAAGATTGTACTTATTATGATGAGCTAAGCTAATTCCAGCTGTGTGTGGAGCCATGTTTGTTGACATACAATGCATTCTGGGTTTCACGTAATCGTCTGTTGGACCAAAGATGCTATAACAAAATGAGTAAGGGTTCACTCATTTTTTGAGAAATTCAGCAAGTGAATGGTGGGATGTGAATGATGGTAGACGACACACCCCTTCAGCATGCATACTATAAACAGACCAAACTCATCTTGTCTTCTCTATTACCTTTGGTTTGTGTGAGGAAAAAAGCATGTCTGCGCACTGTAACTAATCATCCTCGGATTACTTTTGATTTCTAGAAAGTGTTTTACTCAATTATTTTGATCAACAGTCAGCTCACCCGTGAGGTGATTTATTACACATAGTAATTGCTATTAGCTAAGTCATATTGTAGTTTGTCAGCCCGAGAGTTAAAAAATATGACCTCTTGTGTTGTGTCAATCTTTCCTCAGTTAGCGCTAGGACAAATGTAGCCTACATTTCTCCGGTTAGGATGATGGTGTTATGCTATAGATACTTCCACATAGCTAGCTAAGTTAGCAAACAGAACAATTATTTGATTTCTTATATTCTTTCTCATATATATGGCAACAGGGTATTGTTTAGCTAGCTAACTTATCTGGTTAGATAGCTACCTAGCTAAGTTAGAAAACCATTTTTGTAGTAGTATGTTAGTCAGCAATACACAATATGGGTTTCAGTTGATAAAGTTATCTAGCTAGTTCGGTAGCTTGCAGGAAAAATAACTTACTTAGGCACTGTTTTTGTTATCTGCCCTCTTGGTGCTGGCATCGGCTGTAGCTGAGCTTCTAAAGTTAGCTAAATCCAACTCTTCGTTCTGAATCCTCTTCGTTATATTCTGGTTGAAACATATATGGTTGAATGTCACCTTTTATATATCTAATTGATGTTCCATCGTCAAATTCATGTTAATGAGGGGAATCACTTAAAGTCATTGCGTCTGGTCAGTTCTTTCCTTTTTGCCAAATTGAGTGTTGTTATTTTCTGTCTCCTTTTCAGACAAACACACCTTGGGGGAGAGATGGGAGCCAGAGCAAACACAAGTTGTAGTCTTTCAGAGTCTGAAAACAAATGTGTCTGCTTGTATATTTAGCAATGAATCCGTCGATAGGAACATTGCTGAAAGATGTCCAATGTCTCTATTGAACAAGAACAACCATATCTACACCCACAAAAAGGTATAGTGTGATCAGTATAATATAAAACCTTTGAAATGCCACAAAGCAGGACTACATATTATTTTTAGACCACACATTGGTGGTGGATGAGGTTTGATTTTCCCCCTACTATGTAAAGTGCTTTGAGTACCTCTGTAGAAAAGCGCTATATAAATCCAATCAATTATATTCACACAAAGGGGCAACAAATCAGGGCAGAGAGGAGGCAAAAAACAGGCTTGTTTCCGCAGTGGATCACAATTTCTCTCTTTAACTGCAGTCCCATTCATGGGTCTACCCTCTGCCCCTCTTTCCTCTGGACCTCACTCCCTCTCTTCCTCCCTCTATCCCACCCTCTCCTTCTTTCTCTTTCCATTCCTCCATCTCATCTTCCTTCATCACTCTCTATCTCTCCGTCTCTTCATTTCTCTCTCTTCCCTCCCTTCCTCCCTCTCTTTGACTTACTGAATGTGGCTTGTGTGCGTGTGTGTCAAGTCCGGATACAGAATGCAAAATAACGTCAAGGGTCTGGGTCAGATCTAATATCATTGTCATGGGTCTCGGGTATGTGTAATTTTAACTGACTTGTCCAGAAGGGCCCGTACAGATCCAAACGCTACTGCTGTAGTAGAGAGAGAGAGAGACATTTGATTATTTATGATGCTACACTTGCTTTTCACGAGAGTTGAGCGCGGCACGTGTAGTTTGTTGTTGTTCTTGACCAATCATAAGTCATCAAAGCGGCAATAGGCTACAGTCACAGAGCCTCGGTGTGTGGCAAAAGTTAGGAGATATCTAATCAATGAAAGATGGAATTAAAATGACGGAATTACGAGTTAAAGGAGAGGGGTAGGCTATAAACGACCAAGATCAAAAAATATATTCTGAATAGAATTGTTGTTATTTGTAACTGTATGAGGAGAAAGTGTATACACTGGTTTGATGCAGTCAAGCAGTAGTGTAAAGTACTCAAGTAAAAATATTTTAAAGTACTACTTAAGTTTTTTGGGGGATATCTGTACTTTACTATTTATATTTTTGGCAACTTTTATTTCACTACATTCTTAAAAATGTTTTTTTTAAAACTTTTTACTCCATACATTTTTCCCAGACACCCAAAAGGACTTGTTACATTTTGAATGCTTTAGCAGGACAGTGTTGTGTCTTTACTAGTTTTTATCAAAGATTCTCTGTAATGAGTTACTACGCGATCAACTGATTAATCACGTAACTAATTAACCAGGAAGTCGGGGCACCAAGGAAAAATATTCAGATTACAAAGTTATCATTTCCTAAAATAACTTTTCAGATATTTTATCTGATCAATTAGTCTTCGAATTAATTAATTATTTACTGTACCTCACGTTAGTCTCATTCCAAACGTCGTACATTGTTGGTTATCTGCACGAACCCAGTCTTCACTATAAGTCATCCATACATCAATTGTCTTAGTAATAAATTATTTAACGAAGTAATTCACAGAAATGCATAAACAAACAAACAAACAAGGTAAATGTAATGATAGGAGGATGTGCCCTAGTGGGCTAAACCGGCATGGCGGCTTGTTAGACAAAAGGGGAAGTGGGGGTCGACTAAGAAGTCACTACAGAGTGATAATTATAACAATTGAAATGCTAATCCTTTACACATGAACGCTCACTCATTCGGGAACAATTGCAATCAATACATATATTTACGCTCAGTGTGTCGTCTTGATCGCTGGTGAAAAGTTGGTGTCTTTCGTAGAATTGTCCATCTCTCTCCCTCTCTCCCTCTGTCTTGGTTAGAGGGGATAGTTCAAAGTGACATTCGTTATAGAATGGATGTTTCAGCGGTTGTCGTTCTTCGTGTTCAATGATGCCGAATTCCTAGCTGCAGACTAGTAATTAATATCAAAGACTCGTTCTTATTCTGTCGGTATCGATAGTCTAAGAGTTTAGCCACGTGGTATGGTTAAAAGATTCAGCAATGGTCTACAACCTTTGTCCTCCTAATGGAGAAAAACATGGTCTGCAACCTTTAGCCATCTTGTAATTGAGGTAAGCTCCGTCTGCTGATCTAAAACCCGAGTGGGGGTTTTATTCGGAAGGGCCGAGAGGGCTGTCCCAGGGTGGTCCTCTGAATTCGTTCAAATCAATTATATAAATAAAAATGTACTTTTTACTCCTTTTTAGTGATATCCAATTGGTAGTTACAGTCTTGTCCCATCACTACAACTCCCGTACTGACTTGGTAGAGGCGGAGGTCGAGAACCATGCGTCTTCTGAAACACGACCCTGCTAAACAGCACTGCGCATTGACACACTGCTCGCTTAACCTGGAAACCAGTCAAACCAATGTGTTGGAGGAAACACCATCCAACTGGCGACCGTGTCAGCGTGCATGCGCCCTGCCTGCCACAGGAGTCGCTAGAGCACAATGGGACAAGGACAACCCGGCCAGCAAACCCTTCCCTAACCCGGCCGACGCTGGGCCAATTGTGTACCGCCTCATGGGTCTCCCGGTCACAGCCCGCTGCAACACAGCCCGGGATCAAACCCGGATCTTTAGTGACGCCTCTAGCACTGTGATGCAGTGCCTTAGACCTCTATGCCACGCGGGAGGACCGGGTATCCATATATATATATATATATACATATGTTTATGCATATAGTGTCCGGGTGGGAAAGCCCCAGGTACATTCCGGAACGATTTCCAAACTTTTGGCCCTGTGAAGACCTCTAGTGTGTGTGTGTGTGTGTGTGTGTGTGTGTGTGTTTTACTAGACCATGGAGGTCATAACTGAGGGATTTATGACCAAGCATAAACAGCCTTGTTCCTCCTCTTCTCTCTCCTTATTTTCCTCACTTATTTTTCTTTATGATAGCCAGTAAAGGAAAATCAACAGGAGCGAGAGAACCAATTCAAATGTACAGCTGCTTAAAATTCCAAGCCAGGCTCTACCGCAATCGCTGGGTTTCAAAGTCCTATCGCTATGGAGATCTGTGGATTGGGGAGTGCCCACGGAGGTCCTTGCACTACAAACTCATCTTATTGGGGGGCAGGTAGCCTAGCGGCTAAAGCGTTGGGCCAGTAACTGAAAGTTCGCTCGTTTGAATACCCGAGTCGACAAGGTTGAAAAATGTATCTATGTGCCCCTTGAGCAAGGCACTTAACTCAAATTTGCTCCAGGGGCGACGTAGTACTAGGCAGACCCTGTAAAACAACACATTTCACTACACCTTTCCGGTTACTCGAACCCTACCCCACACACCCCTCACACAAATATACAGTACCTCTGTCGCCTCTCCCTCTATACCCTCTCTTACACTACCCAACAACCTTACACAACCTCTGTTCCTCACACAACCCCTGTCACCACTAAAAGCTTTGCAATTGAACCTCCTTCCATATCCCCCCTCTCCACAAACACACACACACACAAACTAATTTACCCTACCTTTTTCCACCCCCCCACCCCTCCCTTTCTCAAACGCACACCTGCCTCCAGATATAAATAGGAACCTGATACTTATTTTGGGCTCAGATGGCATAGCGAGAGAGAGAGTGTGTGTGTGTTTTAGTGTATGAATGCCACATGTGTGTTCATGGACGGCTACCATGTAGATATTTAATTACTGGCCAAAAAAACAGAACGGGCTGATAGCAGCGACACATCCACTCAACCCACAACCTGTTGGATCGGGAAGGGGAGGGGAGGGCTGGTGGATGAGGGAGGGGTGGTGGGTGAATGGATGGGTGGGTGGGGGGCAAAAGAAAAGACACAGATCCATATGATCTACAGTATGGTGGGGTGTGGTACAGGGGATGAGGAAAGGTTGGTGATGTAGGGATGGGGGCACATTGCTTATGAGTACAGTATGAATGTGCATTATAGTATGCAGGTACAGTGTAATACATGAGGGTGAGGGGGAGGATCATTTGATCTGCTTGGTGAGTTTGACGGGATACAGAGACGCAGTCGACAAATTGTCCTTTTCACCATGAATGAGTGGCGTCTGAACGCTGTTTGAATGATTCATGGACACACACACAGAGGACAAACATTAAAGCAGAAACATATCACGCGGATATAAAATGGTGCATAGGAGTGATTGGATAGGTATGATTGAATTACTGTGTGCTCATGTGGTTTGTGTGTGTGTGGGGGGGTAAAGGCTACATTTATTTGAGTGATTAGATGCCGCAATGGCCACATAGACAATTTGTATGGCATTGCAACAATTTCCCTCTCTCACTCACACCCTATTATGACAAAGCGAAAACAGGTATTTAGAAATGTTGGTAAAAAAAAATTGCTTATTTACACAAGTATTTAAACCCTTTCCTATGAGACTCGAAATTGAGCTCAGGTACATCCTGTTTCCATTGATCATCCTTGATGTTTCTACAACTTGACTGGGGTCCACCTGGGGTAAATTCAATTGATTGGAAATTATTTGGAAAGTCACACATCTGTCAATATAAGGTCCCACAGCTGACAGTGAAAGTCAGAGCAAAAACCAAGCCATGAGGTCGAATCAATTGTCAGTTTCGCTCCAAGTCGGGAATGTGTCAGGGCACAGATCTGGGGAAGGGTACCAGAAAATGTCTGCAGCATTGAAGGTCCACAACAATACAGTGGCCTCCATCGTTCTTAAATGGAAGTAGTTTGGAACCACAAAGACTCTTCCTAGAGCTGGCTGCCTGGCCAAACTGAGCAATCGGGGAGAAGGGCCTTGGTCAGGGAAGTGACCAAGAACCCAATGGTCACTCTGACAGAGCTCTAGAGTTCCTCTATGGAGATGGGCAAACCTTCCAGAAGGACAACCATCTCTGCAGTACTCTACCAATCAGGGCTTTATGCTAGGGATGATGAGGCTATCAATGAGAGCACTGGGAATGAGCTTTTGATCATCTACACACAGGCACACTCGTGCACACACACATACTCTGCGCTTTGACTAGTCTCTGCACTCTTCACCTGATCAGATAGCAAAAGTACAAAGCCTAACAGACACCAGTGACATATGCAGGAGGGATCAGACCTTGAGAAGGTTTTCCTGGATTGTTTTCCTGGAGACTCTCAGTAAACAGAGCAGGCGTGTCTCCATCTCACTGCTCTCTTCATCACACAGACAGAAGATATTAGCAGCTCCATCCAGGACCGAAGGGGAGAAAGAAGCTTTGCAGCAGTTATGTCTGCTTTACTGCCCTCCTGGGTGTGTGATAGTCGCTCATATCACCATGGGCACCTCATCATCCCCAGGCCTGCAATATGGCTGCTTAGATCCATCTCCTCTATACTAAAAGACTTTGTCTGATGAGTCATCCTGAATTTAATTCAGCTCCTTTATCATTCTCTCCCTACCTACCATTCTAGAAGTTGTTTGTGTTGATGTCAAAATGATGTGATTCATGGTTCTTGTAGGCCAGCTCTGGTCCAACCCATTGGTTTCTGGGACCAATCAGAGGGGTTTGAATGTTTTCGCATTCGAGACATCGTCGGGGAGGAAGCAAATCAAGACGCATCATGGAGAACAAACGTTTGTGGGTGTGGCGTTTGGCCAGAGCAATGTGGATGGGTAACCAGGCAATAAAAAACTTCCCTTGTTGGTTGTAAATGAGGATGTGTTCTCATCCATTTACCTTAGAAAATAAATGTAAGTAGTTGGGGGCTTGCTGTTTGGGATGCAAACAGGAACCACATCTGAGAAACAACATTCATAAGATATAGCAATGCGGTATAAAGACAACCTGTAACGCAACCTGTATCTCTCTACAGTTAATAACATTAAAGTACCAGTACAGTCAAAAATGTGATTTCCTGTGTTTTATATATATCTCCACACTATGAGGTTGGAAAAATACTGTCAAGCTGTGAAAATGATGATAATGCCATTTTAGTGTAAGAGTTTTGGCCTGCCTGGCGACATCACCAGGTGGTAAATGACTTAATAGACCAATAAGAGAGTGTTTCAAACCTCTGCCAATAACAGATAGTTTTCAGGGAACAGATCCCTCCCATTAGGCTCTTCCAATTAGGCCCCTCACTCAGACCACTCCCAGAGAGTTCTAGCAAAATTCTTGCTTGAAAAAAAACAACTGTAAGGTACTCAATTGTTACCCAGAAATCATTTGATATTGAGATAAAAATGGCTCCATTGGGCAATCTGGGATTGGTACATCCATTTTTGGACATTTAAAAAAAAGCATTTGTACACGAGAGGGCTTGTGATAACGTTTTGTGGGACATTTTGCCGATGGTAGAGGGTGGGGGGGTGCTGAGGAGTGGTTTTATCCAATCTGCCGATAACTAATTTTCTCTGCACATACAGGAGTAAAAAAGGCCTGGTTCAATAATTCTGTGAGAGGAGCCTGCAAAGGATGCCATTTACTGTTATTTATTTTTTGTCATGGGTCGCTACATTACCCTCAGCACCCCTACTTCCCGCAGCTATGCATATGATACCATTTCATCCCTCCACAAGAATATATTTCCGACACAAATGTAGGGTTGCCGCCAGCCAAGACTTGTTCATTCGATTGGCATCATTGCCATCCAAGCCAACTGGTTGTTTCTATTGAGGTTCGTCCTACTGTCACGTTACTATGCCAAACAAAGATGGTTGCTTTGCAGGCTCTTCTCCCTTGCTAGCTAGCCAACTACACAACTAACACAGTCACTTCAAACTGAAGCTGGAAAGACAGCAAATCAGCTGCATTTTGTTTTGTTTTTCTATTGACATGTGTCTGTACAGTGACATAAGAAAGTATTCATACCCCTTGACTTATTCCACATTTTGTTGTGTAACAGCAGGGCTTTTCAACTATGTTCCTATGGGGGCCAGATGTTAAAAAGGTTAATTGCAGGGGAGCCAGAAATTTTCCACATTTTAAAATCATAAAATAACTAAGCCTCTCAATAAATAACACAAAGATATGTCAAATCAGGTAATGTCAAATTCCAGTCTGAAGGAAGTATGCTTTGTATTAATTTCCCTCAGTCATTAGGTGAGTTTTAGAGAGGGAAACAGAAGGCACATACGTGTTCCTTAGAGTCGTAGCTTTCAGAAATGGGGTTATAATATATTTTTGCTTGAACCGTTGAAACACTACAGCCAAATTTATATGAAAGAAAAAATGATCAACATGCCATAAAGGCTCTGGAAAACCTATTTGTCATATTGCCACTGAACATTGGCTCTTTTATTAATATTCAGATTGTATCAAAGGGCATTCAGAAACCATTCGGATCTGGCCCGCGGGTCGCCAGTTCTGTTACAGTCTGAAATCAAAACGGAGTAAATAGATTTTTCAGGTAGCCTAGTGGTTAGGGCATTGGGCCACTATTCCTAGGCCATCATTGTAAATAAGAATTTGTTCTTAACTGACTTGCCTAGTTAAATAAAAAATAAAAAGGTTCTTACCCATCTACACACAATACACTACAATGACAAAGTGAAAACAAAGTGAAAACATGTTTTTTTCTGGGTAAGTCTCTAAGAGTTTTGCACACCTGGATTGTGCAATATGTGTACATTGTTATCTAAAACATTCTTCAAGTTTTTTCGCTAGACAGCCATTTTCAAGTCTTGTGATAGATCTTCAAGACAATTTAAGTCAAAACTGTAACTAGGCCACTCAGGAACATTCACTGTCGTGTTGGTAAGCAACTCCCGTGTATATTTGGCCTTTGGTGTTTTAGGTTATTGTCCTGCTGAAAAGTGAATTTGTCTACCAGTGTCGGTTGTAAAGCAGATTGAAACAGGTTTTCTTCTAGGATTTTGCCTGTGCTTAGCTCTATTACATAATTATTTTTCAAAAAAACTCCCTAGTCCTTGCCGATGACAAACATACTGTACCCATAACATGATGCAGCCACCATACTTGAGAATATGAAGAGTGGTATTCAGTGATGTGTTGTATTGGATTTACCTGAAACAAAATGCTTTGTAATCAGGACATGTTTTGGAATATTTTATTCTGTACAGACTTTGTTCTTTTCACTTTCATTTAAGTTAGTATTTTGAAGTAACTACAATGTTGTTGATCCATCCTCAGTTTTCTCCTATCATAGCCATTAAACTCTGGTGAAATCCCTGAGCGGTTTCCTTCCTCTCAGGCAACTGAGTTAGGAAGGATGACTGTATCTTTGTAGTGACTGGGTGTAATAATACACCAACCAAAGTGTAATTAATAACATCACCATGCTTAAAGGGATATTCAATGTCAGCTTTTTTATTTTTACACATCTACCAATAGGTGCCCTTTTTTGCGAGGCATTGGAAAACCTCCCTAGTCTTTGTGCTTGAATCTGTGTTTGAAGGGCACTGCTCGACTGAGGGATCTTATAGATAATTGTATGTGTGGGGTACAGAGATGAGGTAGTCATTCAAAAATCATGTTAACCTGTCTGGCACCAGTGGGATGGTAGCGTCCCACCTCGACAACAGCAAGTGAAATTGTAGGGCGCCAAATTCAAAACAACAGAAATCGCATAATTAAAATTCCTCAAACATACAAGTATTATACACATAAACTTCTTGTAAATCCTAACATAGTGTCCGATTTCAAAAAGGCTTTATGGCAAAAGCACACCATGCGATTATGTTAGGTCAGCACCTAGCCACAGAAAACCATACAGCCATTTTCCAGCCAAGGAGAGGGCTCACAAAAGTCAGAAATAGCGTTAAAATGAATCACTTACCTTTGATGATCTTCATCTGGTGGCACTCCCAGGTCTCCATGTTAGACAATAAATGTTTGTTTTGTTCAATAATGTCCCTCTTTATGTCCAAAAACCTCTGTTTTGTTTGTACGTTTAGATCAGTAATCCAAAGGCACAATGCGCGCTCACAACATCCAGACGAAAAGTTTTTTTTAAATACAATAAAAGTTCGTAGAAATATGTCAAACGATGTTTAAAATCAATCCTCAGGTAGTTTTGTCATAAATAATCAATAATATTTAAACTGGACAAAAGCTTCATCAATAGAAAAGGAGAAACAAGAAAGGCACGCTCCAGATCACACGCTTGGCTCATGTCTGGAAATTTCCATTGTCCAGTCATTGAAAGTGCCGTATCTCCCTCATTTTTCAGAGTAAAAGCCTGAAACAATGGCTAAATACTGGCCACATGTAGAGGAAGCCATAGAGATCATGAACTGGGTCCTAAGTCTTTGTATGATGGATAGGCTTTCAATGGAAAAACAGCCTTTCAAAATAATCGTACTTCCTGGTTGGATTTTCCTCCGGTTTTTGCCTGCCATATCAGTTCTGTTAAACTCACAGACATTATTTGAACAGTTTTGGAAACTTTAGAGTGTATTCTATCCAGATCTACTAATTATATGCATATCCTAAATTCTGGGCTAGTAGCAGGCAGTTTAATTTGGGCACGCTTTTCATTAGAAGGTGAAAATACTGCCACCTACCCAAGAGAGGTTAAACACGATTACTGTGGGGCCTCCTGAGTGGCGCAGTGGTCCAGGCTCTGTCGCAGCCGGCCGAGACCGGGAGACCCATGGAGCAGTGCACAAATTGGTAGGTGAGGGTTTGGCCGGCAGGGAGGTTTTTGTCCCATCGCACACGAGCGACTCCTGTGATGGGCCGAGCTCAATGCATGCTGACATGGTTGCCAGGTGTACAGTGTTTCCTCTGACACATTGGTGTGGCTGGCTTCCAGGTAAAGCGGGCATTGTGTCAAGAAGCAGTGTGGCTTGGCTGGGTTGTGTTTCAGAGGACACATGACTCTTGACCTTCACCTCTCCCGAGTCCGTATGCGAGTTGCAACGATGGGACAGGACTGTAACTACCAATTGGATACCACAAAAATTGGGGAGAAAAAGGAGTAAAAAAATATACATATAAAATCAGCAAATAAAGAAATGTCCTCTCACTGTCAACTGCGTTTATTTTCAGCAAACTTAACACGTGTAAATATTTGTATGAACACAACAATATTCAACAACTGAGACATAAACTGAACAAGTTCCGCAGACATGTGACCAACATAAATTGAATAATGTGTCCCTCAACAAAGGGGGTGTCAAAATCAAAAGTAACAGTCAGTATCTGGTGTAGCCACCAGTTGCATTGCGTACTGCAGTGCATCTGCTCCTCATGGACTGCACCAGATTTGCCAATTATTGCTGTGAGATGTTACCCCCCTCTTCCACCAAGGCACCTGCACGTTTCTTGGGGGAATGGCCCTAGCCATCACCCTCCAATCCAACAGGTCCCAGAGATGCTCAATGGGATTGAGATCTGGGCTCTCTCACTGGCCATGGCAGAACATTGACATTCCTATCTTGCAGGAAATCACGCACAGAACGAGCAGTATGGCTGGTGGCATTGTCATGCTGGAGGGTCATGTCAGGATAAGCCTGCAGGAAGGGTACCACATGAGGGAGGAGGATGTCGTCCCTGTAACGCACAGCATTGAGATTGCCTGCAATGACAACAAGCTCAGTCCGATGATGCTGTGACACACCGCCCCCAGACCATGACGGACCCCCCACCTCCAAATCAATCCTGCTCAAGAGTACAGGCCTCGGTGTAACGCTCATTCTTATCTGGTGAGGACCTGCCTTACAACAGGCCTACATGCCCTCAGTCCAGCCTCACTCAGCCTATTGCGGACAGTCTGAGCACTGATGGAGGGATTGTGCATTCCTGGTGTAATTTGGGCAGTTGTTGTTGCCATCCTGTACTTGTTCTGCATGTGTGATGTTCGGATGTACCGATCCTGTGCAGATGCTGTTACACGTCGTCTGCCACTGCGAGGACGATCAGCAGTCCATCCTGTCTCTTTGTAGCGCTGTCTTCGGAGTATCACAGTACGGACATTGCAATTTATTGCCCTGGCCACATCTGCAGTCCTCATGCCTCCTTGCAGCATGATAAAGGCACGTTCATGCAGATGAGCAGGGACCCTGGGAGTCTTTCTTTTGGTGTTTTTCAGAGTCAGTAGAAAGGCCTCTTTAGTGTCCTAAGTTTTCATAACTGTGACCTTAATTGCCTACCATCTGTAAGCTGTTAGTGTCTTAACCTGTTATGGCTGCAATCCCGATATCGGGATCGATATGACAACTACCAGTGAAAATGGAGGGCGCCAAATTCAAACCACAGAAACCTCATAATTACCATTCCTAAAACATACATGTGTCTTATATCATTTTAAAGCTATTTTCGTTGTTAATCCCACCAAACGTGTCCGATTTCAAATAGGCTTTTCAGCGAAAGCACTACAAACGATTATGTTAGGTCTCCACCAAACCACAATAAGCACAGCCATTTTCCATCAAAATATAGCATTCACAAAAAACAGAAATAAAGATCAAATTAATCACTAACCTTGAATTATCTTCATCAGATGACACTCATAGGACTTCATGTTACACAATACATACATGTTTTTTTTATAAAGTTCATATTTATATCAAAATATCTGAGTTTACATTGGCGCGTTAGATTCACTAGTTCCAAAAACATCAAGTGATTTTGCATAGCCACATCGTTTCAACAGAAATACTCATCATAAATGTAGATGATAATACAAGTTATACACATGGAACTATAGATATACCACTCCTTAATGCAACTGCTGTGTCAGATTTCAAAAAAAGTTTACGGAAAAAGCAACCCATGCAATAATCTGAGACGGCGCTCAGAACCAAATTAGCCTCCATGTTGGAGTCAACAGAAACCAGAAAATACATGATAAATGTTTCCTTACCTTTGATGAACTTCATCAGAATGCAGTCCTAGAAATCCCAGGTCCACAATAAATGCTTGATTTGTTCGAAAATGTCCGTTATTTATGTCCAATTAGCTACTTTGGTTAGCGCGTTTGGTAAACAATTTCAAAGTCACAAAGCGCGTCCAGTATAACGTGACGAAATGTCCAAAAGTTCCGTTACAGTCAGTAGAAACATGTCAAGCGATGTACTGAATCAATCTTTAGAATGTTGTTTACATATATCTTGAATAACGTTCCAACCGGAGAATTAGAATGACTTCAGATGAGCGATGGAACGCAGGTCTTTCATCTGTGAACACGCCTGGTGAAAGCATGGTCCACTCATGGCTGTGGTGACTATTTCCTGTGTCAATCGACCCCCCTTCACATTAGAGTCATCAGACAAAGTTCTAGTGACTGCTGACATCTAGTGGAAGGCGTAGGAAGTGAAAACTCATCCATATCTTGCTGTAATTTCAATGAGACCTTGGTTGAATATCTGGACCTTGGTTGAACAGAATCTGAAAAAACAGGAAGTGGAACATCTCAGGTTTTTGCCTACTATATTTCTATAATACTCACAGACATAATTCAAACAGTTTTATAAACTTCAGAGTGTTTTCTATCCAATACTAATAATATCCAAATATTAGCAACTATGACTGAGGAGCAGGCTGTTTGATATGGGCACCCTTCATCCAAGCTACTCAATACTGCCCTAGCAGCCATAAAAAGTTAACGACCATTCCACATGGGGCATGTTTATTAATTGTTTATGGTTCATTGAACATAGCATGGGAAACAGTGTTTAAACACTTTACAATGAAGATCTGTGAAGTTATTTGGATTTTTACGGATTATCTTGAAAAAATGACGTTTCATTTTTTGCTGAGTTCATATATATATATATATATATATATATATATATATATTAAACAACAACAAAAATAATGATTATTGCACACATAGTGTGTCAATGCAACATATTATACGACTTGTTAAGCACATTTTTACTCCTGAACTTCTGTAGGCTTGCCACAACAAAGGGGCTTTTTATTAATTTGTAAACGTTTCTAAAAACACAATTCCACTTTATGGGGTATTGTGTGAAGGCCAGTGACACAAAATCTCAATTTAATCCCTTTTGCCTGACTCAGAAAAGCTGTCTCGTCCTGACATATTGATTTATATATGGGCTGGCAAAGGTCGAAGAGGCAAACAGCAAAGTTTGTTCAAATCCCTGCTGCTGCAAAACAAGTGCCAGGCTGGAATCAAGATGAAATAATGTCTAGATACTTTTTAAAGTTAATTAATTGCCTGGCTGGGCTGCTGGGAAAGTGGATCTAAGCATTTCTCAGACAGAACAGGAAATAGTGGTTTATTTTTGTGCCATAGACCTAGCTGTTATCAACAGCTTTTTTTAGTTGAGTTCAACTGTCTTACTCCATCAGAACCCAAAATATAAGCTAGTTGTAATCAATTGTTTCTAAAAAATGGAATCGTAAACAAGCACTGTATTGCTTCAAAACATGGTTAAAACTATCATTTTAATCTCATGGATGGTCAGTCCTTGCATCCATAGCCTTGAGAGTAGTTATATTTCTCCAGACCCATCTTGGAAAAACATGGAAAAACATACATGACGAACTGGCACAGGGAGACCGGAAACAGGGATAAGTACACTGGGGAAAATCAGCGACACCTGGAGGGGTTGGAGGCAATCACAAGGACAGGTGAAACAGATCAGGGCGTGACAGTGTCCGGGTGTCTGCTTTGTTGATTTTTAGTCCCAGATTGCCGTTGTATTTGTCTCATGGCCATATATGCATGCCTACATACAGTATGGTTTCTCTAGTATGCAGTGTGATAAGGGGAGTAAGTCTGGAGTTGTGCTCTTATTTTCCCCATGCTGCCCTCTGAATTGCCCGTCGGGGATAGGTGAAGTAGTATGTTATTGTATTGTATTCTATTGTGGTGTCATGGGATTCATGGGGGGGTTCTCAGTTTTCTCATTCATGTTACACTACACACTGGTTCTACCATGACAGAATCAGATCTCATTAACATACACACTCATCTGAGCATTTCATCCAATACTGTGTCTAGAGCCTCTACTGCTCATATTTCCACAGATATAGGTGTGTGTGTGTGTGTGTTTGTGTGTCATTCTGCAAAACTCAACAAGATTATAATGGTTCACATTATCATACATAATCCTTACCCACATTATTAGTTAATTTGTGTGTGTGTGTGTGTGTGTGTGTGTGTGTGTGTGTGTGTGTGTGTGTGTGTGTGTGTGTGTGTGTGTGTGTGTGTGTGTGTGTGCGTGCCTGTGGTGCCTGCCTGTATGTGTGCAAGTGTGTGTGTGTGTCTGTGAGAATGTGTGTGTTTATATGTGTAACATTGAATATGATAGCAGGTACTGTAACTGAGGTGGTCGTTTCAGGATACACTCATTACCAATGCTAGATGGTCAGACACTTTGTAATGACATGCAAGGCAACAATAAGTAGAGGACACGACCGCACCAGAATGCAATCAGTCCAACCAGACTCAATCTGTGGAGATACAATCTCCCTAATCCCCAGGCAATGCCTTGAAATCAGACATATCAGTGGAATGTATTTAAATTAAACTAAATGTGACTACTGATTTCAGTTTTAGTGAATAATATGAAGACCTGAGAGCTGTAAGGGTATTGATAAGAAACCTCTTGTAGATTGAGTCTAGCCCCGTAGTAAGTCAGTGCGGCCAGTAGAGAGAGAGAGAGATAAGCCGCAATACAGTTGGGATTTATATTCAAGACCAGCCAAAACACACAAGGTAGAAAAGCTATATTGCAGCATGCTCCGTTTATGATGCACACATTTACAACATGCCAAGTCATTGCATTTATCAGTTGGGGTTTGGGTTAGGGCAAAGGTTAGGGTTAGTAAGGGTTAGTTGACTGTATTAGCTAATGATGGCCCAACTCATTACTTCTTAATGCACCACATCAATGGTGGTTGCTGTCTTCTCTGGACCATCTCTCTCCCAACAGCTCACGTCACTTCTGTGTGTGTCACACCGCAAACTCACAACCACTTGACCTACGCTCTCAAAACTTGCCCAGTGAAACACACACACAACTGCATAACTAACTGCATCAATGGACATAGAGTCCCATTATCCGCCTGAAAACGTCATCCTGGCACGTTTTAGCAAAAAGGTAAAATGTCACAATAGCTGAGTCACAGGGTTGACATTTATGTCAGTACATTACACCCCTCTGAGAAAATCTGTACTAATCTTATCAAGCAAGTTAGGGGGGGGAAAATAGGCCATGTGTGAGATGTTCATATCTTCCCTGTAGACCTACAATAAAATGCCATCAAAATATAAACAGTACAGTTCTAAAAGCTTATACTACGTCTCAGTGTGAATCATTTCTCATATTTCCCCCCTTTCAGGGGTATAACATTACAATTGTAAAACTAATAGGCTAGGTGTCTGTAGATCAACTGAGGTGAATGAACCTACAGCAGCCAAGGTGAAAATGGCTGGGGCCATTTTTTGCTTATTTTGCTCTTCTCCAAATAGAAACTAGCAGTTTGACTAACTGAAACCTCTTTCTCTCCCTCCGTCCACTCTTTCTACTTCAACCTTTCAATTTCTTCTGTTCCCTTTCTCTCCCATTCATCCCGATTGTTTTGTCAGGCTGGTTCTGATAGTTTTGTCTGGAGCCGCTCCAACGCTATGTAGCTGTGAAACATTAATGCCTGCTAATGTATTATTAACACATAGCCAGTTAATTATAGATGGTCGTATCCCAGGCAGAGGCTAATGCAAACCTACTTACTGGAGAGCACTATTGCTTTTGACTGCTTGGCTTCACCTGTCAATTGCACAGGACAACCACAAGCCCCCCCCCCACCCCCCACAGGGTTAGTGGTGTGATGACATCTATCTATCTGACAAACTGGCATTGCATTTCATAGCCCAGATAAACATTACCAGGTCTTTTCTCTTTTCTCTATTTCTCTCTCTCTCTGTACCCCTTTTCTATCTCTCACTATCTCTGACACTCTCTCTGCACCTCTCACTCTCGTTTCCCTCTACCTTTCACTTTGTCATTATCCCCTCCATCTCCCTTTATCCATCTATCTATCCCTTCATCTCTAGGAACATTTCTTTACATCCGTATCCTCCCGCATTCTTCATTCACTCCTCTCTCATTGCTCTGCTTGAGTAATCGCTCTCCCTCCACCAAACTGTTTCTCTCTTCCTCTGCACCCCCCTCCTCCCATTCCTCTTTCTCTACTCCTGTATGAAAGAGTCTACATGAGACAGCTCTTTAATTGACTCCCTAGTCAGCCCATTTCCACAGGTTGATACACCGCTAACTTCTGCTGTGTTGCACACACGAACACATACACACAATCTTTCTCTCTATAACATGCTGTACACACCACTACAGAGCCTCCCCAACCTGGTTTTCCCTTCTGCCCACCTAGCGGGAAAGAGAGGAGAGAAAGGCACACACACACTTTAGTAATTTAGCAGACAGCCTTATCCAGAGCGACTTATAAGCGCAAATAGGGTGAAGTGCTTGCTCAAGGGCACTTTGGAAGATTTTCTCCCCTAGTCTGCTCTAGGATTTGAACCAGCGACCTTTCGGTTACTGGCCTAACACTCTTAAACACTAGGCTACATTCCGTCGCACACACACACCAAATTCTATTGATCTCGTAGACATGTTTAGCAGATGTTACTGAGGGTGGAGTGAAATGCCTGTGTTCATTGCTCCAGCAGTGCAGTAATATCTAACAATACAGAACAATACACACAAATCTAAAAGAAAATAATGGAATTAAGAAGTATACAAATATTAGGACGAGCAATGTCTTTGTCCGGATAAATACAGTGCATTCAGAAAGTTTTCAGATCACTTTTCATAGCCTTATTGTAAAATCAATAATAAATAAAAAATTATCTCTACACTATATGTCCTAATGACAAAGCAAAAATGGGTGTTTAGAGATGTTTGCAAAGTTATTCAAATTAAAAAACTTATATCACATTTAGATAATTCAGACCCTTTACTCAGTGCTTTGTTGAAGCACCTTTGGCAGGGATTACAGCCTCGAGTCTTCTTGGGTATGACGCTACAGGCTTGGCACACTTGTATCTCCCATTCTTCTCTGCAGATCGTCTCAAGCTCTGTCCGGTTCGATGTGGAGCATCGCTACACAGCTATTTTCAAGTCTCTCCAGAGATGTTGGATCGGGTTCAAACCGGGCTCTGGCTGGGCCAATCAAGGACATTCAGAGACTTGCCCTGAAGCCACTCAAGTGTTATCTTGGCTCCTGCGAGTGCTTATGGTCGTTTTCCTGTTGGAAGGTGAACCTTTAACCCAATCTGAGGTCCTGAGTACTCTGGAGCAGGTTATCATCAAGGACCTCCCTTTACTTTGCTCCGTTCATCTTTCCCTCGATTCTGACTAGTCTCCCAGTTCCTGCTCCCCCCGGCATGATGCTGCCACCACCATGCTTCACCGTAGGGATGGTGCCAGGTTTCCTCCAGATGTGACGCTTGGCATTCAGGCCAAAGAGTTCAATCTTGGTTTCATCAGATCAGAGCATCTTGTTTCAAATGGTCTGAGAGTCCTTTAGGTGCGTTTCGGCAATCTCCAAGTGGGCTGTCATGTGCCTTTTACTGAAGAGCAGCTTCCGTCTGGCCACTCTACCATAAAGGCCTGATTGGTGGAGTGCTGCAGAGATGGTTGTCCTTCTGGAAGGTTCTCTCGTCTCCACAGAGGAGCTCTGTCAGAGTGACCATTGGGTTCTTAAGTGACCTGACCAAGCCCCTTCTCCCCCTGAGCTCAGTTTGGCCAGGCGGCCAGCTCTTGGAGTCTTTGTGGTTCCAAAATTCTTCCAATTACAGTTTTTGACGATTGCTTACACACTCTAAGTGAATGCTTAGACAAAAGCATCAAACACTTTTGTAACCATGCCGTAAAACATAGGCACCACAAGTACAAACACATTTTCTGTTTGCAACACTGCACACTGTTTCTTACATTAGACACTTCGTTCAAGAATGAAATCTCTTGGAATCATTGGGAAAACACTTCTATTCAAAATGCAAAACATACCTGAAATTGGCAAAAACCCACACACACACATGAAAACACTCATACAGTAATTGAACACCAATTATTCTGAGCCTTAGCACTACAAATAGACCTCAGGTCAGCTCAACTCTTTTGTGAGAACTTTGCAAACATGGAGGCAGTGAGAGCGAGAGGAAGAGGAAGAGAGAGAGGAGGAGAACGAGGACAAGAACAAAGAAGGGGACCAGGCAATAGACGGAGACATATTTCCGACGACATTAGGCCAACTTTGATGGACCATGTCATAAATCATGGCCTGACGATGAGGGTCCAGCCCAACCTGAGTTGCTACATGGTAGCATCTATAATATGGACATTTAGACTGGAGAACGGGTATGTCTTCAACTTTCTACACTAGACTGTACCCATGTAATTGTTGCACATCATTCAGCATGACAGTACATTACAATGTAGTCCTACAATAGTTATAGTGCTGTAAAGCACATGTAAGACAGTTTTGATGTTACTGTGTACAGTATGACAGTACAGTATGTAAAGAAGAACCTAACATGACATCATATTCTTGCATTTTCTACAGAACTGCCAGACGGCCTCCTGAGGGTGGAAGGCAATGTCTGTTCACCCATGAACAGGAATGGGCCATTGTCAATCTAGTGTTGGCAAACAACACAACCGCCTACAGCAAATACGAGAGCAAGTCATCTTAGGTCAAACATTCCATAATATCAACCGTGTCTGTATGTCGACACTCTGCCACATCTTGCGTCAACACCAACTTACGATGAAGCAGCTGTACAGGGTCCCATTTGAGAAGAACAGCTTTAAAGTCAAAGATCTTTGCTATGACTTTGTGCAAGTAAGTGTCACTGTGCTATACTATAATACAGTAATGGCAGTACATTGTGTCCTATTGGTACTGCATAGATACATTCAGACAAAGCAGGTGCCCCATTCGGGTGGTGTGTGTGTGTGTGTGGGGGGGGTTGCCTACGGGGTGTTGCCTGTAGCTTGTAGTTTTGACAGAATGTGTCTGACCCAACCCTCCCTCCACCCCCAGCCCATCCTTGTGTGAAAATGTAGACATTGTATTCCTGTGTTTTGAGTTACACCTTATTCTTCTTCTGTAATCGATGGAAGAGGCATGCGGCGACATTGAGGTGGGTCAGTCCAGGGTGGGTCAGTCCAGGGTGGGTCAGTCCAGGGTTGGATACGGCACGCAAGGCGATATTTCCCCATTGCCTAACCAGGGATGACATTGCTTGTGATGTGGATGAGGTGATGTGGCCAGACCCTAACAGAAGGCAGGATCCGTAAACCATCCACCCCATCCGTTACAATCCCTTACAGTACTATTTTTTGTTTACCATTGCACAGTAATTTTACTGTAATGATTTTTGTTTACAGTAACATATTGTATTTATTACTGTACTGTAATTCAACTTTCCTTTGTGTTTTTTTTGTTGTAAAAACTTGCAATGTCAAAAAAAATAAGCTGTATTTATTTTTTTCATAAGCCTATCTATTTTTGTGTTCATTGAAATGTGAGTAGATGTACTGTACTGGAACAATCTTTCACAGAAGCCTGTATGAGTAAATGAAAAAGGTGTACAAAGTACTAAAGACAGCAGTGTTTTGTTTAAAGTACATCAGTGTGTGTTGCTGCTTTGAAAGAGTAATTCAAATGGTGCATGTGTGTATCATTTTGTTGCAAAACTGCCATTTTGAAAAGGATTGTTAGGTTTGGATTGCAGAGTTTCATATTGACATAAAAGTGAGATGTTTATCTCCAAGTGTTGTGTCTTATTCGGCTTGTGTGTAGAGTTTTGACACAATGAGTCAAATTCTGCAACAAGTGTGTAAGTAATCGCAAAAAACTGTAAGAATGATGGAGGCCACTGTGTTTTTGGGAACCTTCAATGATGCAGAAATGTTTTGGTACCCTTCCGCAGAGCTGTGCCTCGGCACATTCCTGTCTCGGAGCTCTACGGACAATTCCTTTGACCTCATGGCTTGTTTTCTCTGACATGCACAGAAAAATATCAAGGATGATCAATGGAGACAGGATGCACCTGTCAATGTTCTAGGTGAATGGAATAAGGCGGAGTCAGGTGCAGGACACAGGTATGAGTAAAGCCACGATATTTACTCAAATTCAACAATAATCCAACAAGGATAACTTGTTATGGCTGCAATCCCGGTAACGGGATAATTGTCATCAACAACCGCTGAATTGCATAGCGCCACATTCAAACAATATTACTTAAAATATTTATATTCATGAAATCACAAGTGCAGTATAGGAAAACACAGCTTAGCCTTTTGTTAATCCATCTGTCGTGTCAGATTTTGAAAATACGTTTTACAGCGAAAGCAATCCAAGCGTTTGTGTAAGTTTATTGCTCGACAAAACATTATGTACACTTAGCTTCAAGTAGCTTGGTCACGAAAATCGGAAAAGCAATCAAATTAATAGTTTACCTTTGATGATCTTCGGATGTTGTCACTCATGAGACTCCCAGTTACACAATCAATTTTCCCTTTGTTCCATAAAGATTATTTTTATATCCAAAATACCTCCGTTTGTTTGGCGCGTTATGTTCATAAATCCACAGGAAGGAGCGGTCATTACAACGCAGACAAATTCCAAATAGTATCTGTAATGTCCACAGAAACATGTAAAACGTTTTTTATAATCAATCCTCAGGTTGTTTTTAAAATATATAATAGTTAATATATCAATCGCAACTGTATTTTTCAGTAGGAGAGGGGAAGGCAACGGCTGCCCAAACTCTGTTGCGCGAGCAAAACTCATGTGAACACCCGACGCGGTTATCTTTCTGGCTCATTTTGCAAAATAAAAGCCTGAAACTATGTCCGAAGACTGTTGATACCTTGAGGAAGCGATAGGAAAAGGAATCTGGTTGATATTCCTTTAAATGGAGCAAAGGCAGGCAATGGAACATGGAGTTTTCAAAATAGAAGCCACTTCCTGGTTTGATTTTCCTCAGGGTTTCGCCTGCGATATCAGTTCTGTTATACTCACAGACAATATTTTGACAGTTTTGGAAACTTTAGAGTGTTTTCTATCCAATACTACTAATAATAATAATTAGCAACTGAGACTGAGGAGCTGGCCGTTTACTCTGGGCACTTTTTCATCCAAGCTACTCAATACTGCCCCTGCAGCCATAAGAAGATAAACATAAACAATCCAGATCACGTACACGGAACCACTTGACAAAAAACAATCACGCACAAAACAGGGGGAAGCCAGAGGGTTAAATAAGGAACACTGATTGTGGAATGGAAACCAGGTGAGTATAATGAAGACGAAACAAAACGAAAATGAAACATGGATCGGTAGTGACTAGAAAGCCGGTAACATCGACCGCCGAACGCCGCCCGAACAAGGAGAGGGACCAACTTCAGAGGAAGTCGTGACAGCATCTGATCTCTATTTTGAGTCTCATAGCAAAGGGTCTGAATACTTATGTAAATAAGTCCATTTAAATCTGTTTTTATTTTTTATACATTTGATAACATTTCTAAAAACCTGTTTTGGCATTGTCATTATGGGTATTGTGTGTAGATTGATGAGGAACATTTTTTCTAAAGTAATGATGGACTGTTGTTTCTCTTTGCTTATTTGAGCTGTTCTTGCCACAATATGCCACCCCTACCTTGTCACAACAACTGATTGGCTCAGTCCCCTCCTTTACTCCCTGTTCACTTATGACTGCACGGCCAGGCACGACTCCATCATTAAATATGCAGATGACAGTGGTAGGTCTGATCACCAACAACGACGAGACAGCCTATAGGGAGGAGGTCAGAGACCTGGCCATGTGGTGCCAGGATACAACCTCTTTCTCAACGTGATCAAGACAAAGGAGACGTTTGTGGACTACATGTCACATCTGCTCCCGCTCTCGCCCTGCATCACGCACTCCCATCATCTATTACGCACACCTGCCTTCCCTCGTCATGCGCATCAGCGATATTGGACTCATCTGGACTCACTCATCACCTGTTATTACCTCCCCTATATTTGTCAGTTCCACTGCTCTGTTCCCCGCTTCTGCATTGATTGTTTTTTGTCTGTATTATTAGTTTGCTGATGCTGTTCCTGGCTCGTTCCATGTCCGTTCTTTGTTAAATGTTTTACTCCCCAGAACCTGCTTCGTCTCTCCAGCGTCAACTCATGTGACACTACAGGAAAAAGAGGACCGAGCACGCCACCATTCTCATTGACGGGGCTGCAGTGGAGCAGGTTTAGAGCTTTAAGTTCCTTGGTGTCCACTTCACCAACAAACTAACATGGTCCAAGCACACCAAGACAGTCGTGAAGAGGGCACAACAAAACCTATTCCCCCTCAGGAGACTGAAAATATTTGGCATGGGTCCTCAGATCCTCAAAAGGTTCTACAGCTGCACCAACGAGAGCTTCCTGACTGGTTGCATCACTGCCTGGCAAGGCAACTGCTCGGCCCCGGACTGCAATCATCATCTTTTCCACTCCGGCCCTTCAATGTGGATTGGGGAGTTATCCCTCTGCTGTCTCCTGAAGTCCACAATCAGCTCCTTTGTTTTGTTGACTTTAGGGATATGTTATTTTCCTGGCACCGCCCCACCAGGGCCCTCACCTCCTCCCTGTAGGCTGTCTCATCATTGTTGGTATCCAGGCCTACCACTGCTGTGTCGTCCGCAAACTTGGTGATTGTTTTAGTGGCGTGCATGGCCACGCAGTGATGGATTAACAGGGATTACAGGAGGGGGCTGAGATGCACCCTTATGGGACCCCTGTGTTGCGGATCTGCGTAGTGGAGGTGTTGTTGCCTACCTTCCTCGGGGCGGGATGCTCTGAGGACACCGCTAGGGATTCCGTCTAGGCCACTAGCTTTGCATCGGCCACAGAGAACAAGAGTTCACAGTCCACACACACACACACACACGCACAAACACACACACACACACACACCTAGGGGTAGCTGTAATGAACCTCCCTACCCCCCTAGGTCTGGCACTATAGACTGTAATGTCTGTTATGAAGTGGGACAGAAATGGTGTCCTTACCTGGTAAATGATAGTTGTAATGATAAATGCATTTACAACGGGGGAATCTCCGATGATTAAATTACATAGGAGAGACGCGAATGAGAAGGAAATTTGTTTGGCTCTGCATGGTGTGTGTGTGTTTGTCTGAGCATGTCTGTGTGTAACTGGATGAATGTACAGTATGTCTAAGTGTGTGTATGCCTGCATAACTGTGTGGGTGTGTGGGATATTTTGTCCTCCAGCGTGCCTCGGAGTGTGTTCTCTCCCAGACTTCCTCTAAGTTATCCCCCTCACCTTTCCTCGCTCTCTCCCTTTTCCATGCATCTCTCGTTCCTCTTCACAACATCCCCTCTATCTTGCTTCCCCGCTCTCTCTGCCAATCTCTCCATTTCTCATCACCCTCTATTTCTCCCTCACTCATCACTCCTCTCTCCACCCTCCACTGGGTCCTTTCCTTCTCCTTAATGTGCCCCCCATCTTTCTTCCTCTCTTCTTGCCCCCTATCCTCACTAATCTCTCCCTCCCCACCCTCTTCCTCACCCTAATCCCCCGGTCCATCTCATTCTGCTTTCCTCCATGCATCTCTCTCCAGCCAGCCCTATCTCTGCTCTTCCCCTGGCTGGCAGATAATCAATGCACTATGGTGCCAGGGAGAGGCCCAGCATGTATTTCCAATGGGCTTGCTGTCAGCTGTGTGTGTGTGTGTGTGTGTGTGTGTGTGTGTGTGTGTGTGTGTGTGTGTGTGTGTGTGTGTGTGTGTGTGTGTGTGTGTGTGTGTGTGTGTGTGTGTGGTGTGTGTGCGTGTGTGTGCGTGTGTGTGCATGTGTTTGTGTGTGTGTGCATTTTGTGTGTGTGTGTGTGTGTGTGTTTTGTGATTGTGTGTGTGTGTCTTGTGTGTGTGTGTGTGTGTGTGTGTGTGTGTGTGTGTTTAAAGTAGTACATGTGCACAGAGTTGTATGGATTGTTTAACTTAGTATTGTTTTTTGTTTGACATACATTTTAAAGTGAAAAATCTTGAGAAATGCATTTTTTCCCCTTCCTCCTACACACATCCCGACATTCACTCTGTTTTACCACAACAATGATTAGATCAAGTCGGAATTCCATATTCTTCATCCACAACTATAATCTCATTCAATAGGAACCCCTTTCAAAAAAATCTCTGAAGTATTGTTTTAAAGATATATACAGAACCAAATGTGAAGGAAATTAGTAGTTTCGTACCATGAAATCACCATACATAGAGTGCATTCAGAAAAATCTTGTGACTCTTGACTTTTCAACATTTTGTTACATTACAGCCTCATTCTAAAATTCATTAAATTATTTTTTTCCGCTCATCAATCAACACACAATACCTCATAATGACGAAGCAAAAAACACATTTTTCAAAATTTCCGCCTGGCCACTCTACCATAAAAGCCTGATTGGTGGATTGCTGCAGAGAAGGTTGTCCTTCTGGAAGGTTCTCCCTTCTCCACAGAGGAACTCTAGAGCTCTATTAGAGGGACCATCGGGTTCTTGGTCACCTCCCTAACCAAGCCCCTTCTCCCCTGATTCTTCAGTTTGGCCACTGTGTTTTGAAGGACCTTCAATGCTGCAGAAATGTTTTGGTAACCTTCCCCAGATCTGTGCCCAATAAAATGTGATTTGATTAAAAAAACGTCAATAATTGATTATCTTTTGGTGTATTGATCCAACTCCGTTTTTTTTTACGCATGGGTCTTAACCAGGCCCATATTTCACTTAACAACATACAGTATGTACATTATTGATCTTCTCCTTCCTGTCCTGTGCGGAACTCTCTGGCTGCTGTGGATAACGTGCGTGCAATGCTTTACCCCATAACCCCCCTTTATTGAGCTGTGGATTGTATCTGGGGGTCAAAGTCGAAACACGAACACTACAGCACACTCACTCACACACACACACACACACACACACAATGTACGTATAGTATTCATTCCTCTACACACTATGAGAATTCATGTATCAAAATCAAACTGAGGACACATTTTTAAAAACACACACACATGCATGCATGCATGCACATACCCACACACACACTCACTCACCCTCACTCACTCACCCTGGACCAGCAGTAGTCAATTAGTACTCTGAACGCAGGGCCGGAGAGGAGAGGGGCAGTCAGATCTATAATGTACTGATCCAAGCTCCAAGGTATTTAACCCTGGAAATACAGGAATGACTGGCTTCTACTCCCACTGCTTGCATACAGCCATCCACCCTGATAAAACATACTATTCCCCAATGTACTAGCTAAATTCATATTCCCAATGCACACACTGTATACTGGTAAAACTACATGTCCCACTAAGAGCCATGTACCCCAGTAAAACAATTATCTCAACCTTCTATTCTGATCAGCCTCTCTCTGTGCTCCCTAATTACAAACTACCAGCCATGTACCCCAGTAAAACAATTATCACAACCCTCTATTCTGATCAGCCTCTCTCTGTGCTCCCTAATTACAAACTACCAGCCATGCACCCCAGTAAAACAATTATCACAACCCGCTATTCTGATCAGCCTCTCTCTGTGCTCCCTAATTACAAACTACCAGCCATGCACCCCAGTAAAACAATTATCACAACCCTCTATTCTGATCAGCCTCTCTCTGTGTTCCCTAATTACAAACTACCAGCCATGCACACCAGTAAAACAAGTATCACAACCCTCTATTCTGATCAACCTATGTGCTCCCTGATTACAAACCCACTAGCCATGTACCCCAGTAAAACAATTATCACAACCCTCTATTCTGATCAGCCCCTGTGCTACCTGATTACAAACCCATCAGCCATGTACCCCAGTAAAACAATTATCACAACCCTCTATTCTGATCAGCCTCTCTCTGTGTTCCCTAATTACAAACTACCAGCCATGCACACCAGTAAAACAAGTATCACAACCCTCTATTCTGATCAGCCTCTCTCTGTGCTCCCTGATTACAAACCCACCAGCCATGTACCCCAGTAAAAGGCTGTGTGCTACTGATAGGTGAGTTGTTCTGTAATTTATTTACTGTAAGTGACAGGGGACTGAACAAAAATATTACCAAGAGAGAAGTATTCCTCCTCTACATAGCACCATTTTTAGTTCTGGTATACAGTGGGGTCCAAAAGTATTGTTACCGCTGATAAAGATAAGCAAAAATCACTGTATCAAGTAAATAATTCAAATACTGAACTATATTGTATGGTCCCAAAAAATGTAAAAGTATGTGTCAAACTTAATTGACAGGCCTTTTTTCAGTAAATGTCAATACCTCACGTTGCAAGGATAACAGCACTGAGGCTTTTTCCAAAATGTTGTATGAGTTGGAGAACACATTGGGAGGAAGCTTAGACCATTCCTCCATACAGAATCCTTCCAGATCCTTGATGTCCTCTGTTTGCGCTTATGGACTGCCTTCTTTGATTCAAACCACATGTTTTCAGTGGGTTTCAAGTCTGGAGACAGAGATTTCCTATTGCTAAATGTTTATTTGTGGCCAATTAACCATTCCTTTGTAGATTTTGATGTGTACTTAAGGTTGTTATCTTGCTGGAAGATTCTTGGCTAAAATGTCCTGTACTGGGTAAAGTTCATGATGCCGTTGACCTTAAAACCTCTTGAGACTAGGGGGCAGTATTTTGATGTTTGGATGTAATACGTGCCCAGATGAAACGGCCTATTTCTCAGGCCCAGAAGCTAGAATATGAAAACACTCTAAAGTTTCCAAAACTGTCAAAATATTGTCTGTGAGTATAACAGAACTGATATTGCAGGAAAATCCATTCAGGAAGTGCTGTTTTTCTGAAACCTCTCTCTTTAAAGGGATATGAACCAGATTCCTTTACCTATGGCTTTCCGCAAGGTATGAACAGTCTTTAGACATAGTTTCAGGCTTTTATTCTGAAAAATGAGCGAGAATGATCACATCGCGTCAGTGGATAGACAGATGTCCTTCGATTTGTTCATGCACGCGGCACTGGAGCGACACCTTTTCTTTCTCTCTTGTATTGAAAACGCTACTGTCCGGTTGAAATATTATCGATTATTTATTGTAAAAATAACCAGAGGATTGATTATAAAAAACATCTGACATGTTTCTACAAACTTTATGGATACTATTTGGAATTTTCGTCTGCCTGTTGTGACCTGCACAAGCCTGTGGATTACTAAACAAAATGCGCCAACCAAATGGAGGTTTTTGGATATAAAGAGAATCTTTATGGAACAAAACAAACATTTATTGTGTAACTGGCAGTCTCGTGAGTGCAAACATACGAAGATCATCAAAGGTAAGTGATTGATTTTATTGCTTTTCTGACTTTCGTGACCAATCTACTTTGCTGCTAGCTGTTTTAATGTTTTGTCTGCTGAGAGATGTCCTCACATAATCGCATGGTTTGCTTTCACCGTAAAGCTTTTTTGAGATCTGACATGACAGGTGGATTAACAAAAGGCTAAGCTGTGTCTCAATATATTTAATTTGTAGTTATCATGAATAGGAAGATTTTCTAGGAAGATTTATGTCCGCTGCGTTATGCTAATTAGTTTGAGGCTATGGTTACGCTCCCGCATGCAGGTTTGAGAGTCATGAGAAGTTAACAACAAGCTAAACTGTGTTTTTGGTATATTGCACTTGTGATTTCATGAAAATTAAATATTTTTAGTAATTTAATTTGAATATGGCGCTCTGCAATTCACCGGATGTTGACGAAAATGATCCAGCTAAAGGGATCGGTGCACCAAGAAGTTAATAACTCTACCTACATGTACATACTACCTCAACTAACCGGTGCCCCTGCACATTGACTCTGTATCGGTACCCCACTGTATATAGTCTCGCTATTGTTATTTTACTGCTGCTCTTTAATTACTTGTTACTTTTATCTCTTATTCTTATCCATATTTTTTTTAAACTGCATTGTTGGTTAGGGGTTCGTAAGTAAGCATTTCACTGTAAGGTCTGTTGTATTCGACGCATGTGACTAATACAATTTGTTTTGATTTGATTTGAGCAGGTGGGTCTGGGCAGGGGTGATGTTGTGGATGTTTGTGTGCGTCTGTATCTGTTGTTGTTTGTATGTGTATCTATATATTTTTTGTATTGTCAAAAAATTATAATACAGTTGTAAAAAAAAAAAAAGGTATCACATTGGGAGGGATCTCAGACCATTCCTCTAGAGCCTTGATATCCTTCTACTGCGTTTATGGACTGCATGCATCAATTCAAACCACAGGTTTTCAATGGGTTTCAAGTCCGGAGACTGAGATGGTCATTACAGAATGTAGATTTTGTGACCAATTAAACCGTTTCTTTGTGGATTTTGATGTTTGCTTGAAGTTATTGTCTTGTTGGATGATCGATCCACTTGCGGCCAAGTTTCAACCTCCTAGCAGAGGCAACCTTCTTACTTTGACACCAAACCCACCACTGGTTTTTGGCCAAAGAGCTCTATTTTCCAGTTCCAATCCAAGAGCCAATGCCGTTTGGCAAACTCCGGGCATTTACAGTTGTTGGATGACATGATAATAGAACTCTTTGGCCACACAACCAGTGGTAGATTTGCCGTCAAAATGAGAATGCATAAGCAGAAAATAACCCCATACCGCCTGTAAAATAGAGTAGTTGGACCTTTGTTTTTATTTATGAACTTGTATTTAAATGGAGCGAAGGCAGGCTGTGGAACATGGAGCTTTCAAAATAGAAGCCACTTCCTGGTTTGATTTTTCTCAGGTTTTCGCCTACAATATCAGTTCTGTTATACTCACAGACAATATTTTGACAGTTTTGGAAACTTTAAAGTGTTTTCTATCGTAATCTGTCAATTATATACATATTCTAGCATCTGTGCCTGAGAAATAGGCCGTTTACTTTGGGAACGTTATTTTTCCAAACATAAAAATACTGCCCCCTAGCTGAAAGAAGTTAAAGGTCTTACTCACATCATGCTCTCATGCATGTTTCAGTGTTACTTGCCTCGAAGCGAGCATGGAATTAATTAAGCTCGTCTGGTAGGCTTGTGTCACTGGGCATCTCTCGGCTGTGCTTCCCTTTGTAGTCTGTAATAGTTTGCAAGCCCTGCCACATTCGACGAGTGTCGGAGCCGGTGTAGTACAATTCAATCTTAGTCCTGTATTGACGCTTTGCCTGTTTGATGGTTCGTTGGAGGGCATAGCGGGATTTTGTATAAGCTTCGGGGTTAGAGTCCCGCTCCTTGAAAGTGGCAGCTCTACCCTTTAGCTCAGTGCAGATATTGCCTGTAATATTGCCTGTAATCCATGGCTTCTGGTTGGGGTATGTACGTACAGTCACTGTGGAGACGACATCATTGATGCACTTATTAATGAAGCCAGTGACTGATGTAGTGCACTCCTCAATGCCATCGGTAGAATCCTGGAACATATTCCAGTCTGTGCTAGCAAAACAGTCCTGCAGTTTAGGAAAAACATCATCACGAAAAACAGAGATCACCCAAAAATAAAATGATGTGCTATATTTTTGCTTTTAAGCCATTTCATGTTTGTATTACATTTATTATTTCAGATGGAAAGTTGAAAGCTTCCAAAGTTCTGAATAGAAAAAACCATTCAAAGAGGTCCATTGTGTCATCAACCGCCAATTTTGATGAATCTTTTTTTTTTGCGTATTGTATTAAACTGAAACATGTTATTGTATTTGTTTGTATGTGTCTTTTTTAAATGAACCCTGTTTGATTGTTAGGTATGAAGTCGGTTAATAAGACTTTTGCCGTTCTATTACTTATGAGCTTTGTTATTATTTTATTGTCACAGATTATTAAACGTATCGGTCTGTAATCAGCAACCAATCAACTCTCCAGATTTTCCTGGTTTTAATATAACTGACATAACAGTTTAATACATAGAACTAGGAAGCACTGCATTGAGTGGCATTTGTGTAAACAGAGGCGCTACATTGTCCTATAATGTCAAATAGAATTCTATGGGACAGCTGTCCATTCCTTGTGCTTTTCCACACACAAATGTTATAATAGTGTTTCATATTTATTTTTGGGTGATCTCTGATATTTCGTGATTATTTTTTTGTCTGCTTATAATTGCTTTAGGGTTGTTGATTCTATGAAGGCTGTAGGATCAGTCCAACTGTTGTATAACTTGGATGTATGACAGACTGGAAAGGTGAATACCGGTTAAAGCTATGATTCCTTATTGATGTCACCTGTTAAATCCACTTCAATCAGTGTAGATGAAGATAGATTAAAGAAGTTTAAATCAGGATTTTTAAGCCATGAGACAATTGAGAAATGGATTGTGTATGTGTGCCATTCAGAGGGTGAATGGGCAAGACAAAAGATTGAAGTGCCTTTGAATGGGGTAAGGTATTAGATGCCAAGCACACTGGCTTGACGGCAAAGGGGGGTGCAACTCAATATTAAGGTGTTCCTAATGTTTGGTACACTCAGTGTAGATTTTCAAATATTTTTTTTGAATTGTAAATAATTGTGTTGCTTCTAATTAACACATTTATATCTTCATCTTTTAAAATTATTACTGGTTTGGCATGCATTCATTTTGTGAGGGCTGCGAGATGTTAACCTGTCCTCTGTCTACATTTATAAGGGTGTCATGACTGTCCTGATCAGGTCAGGTTACAGGAGACCACAACCCTACATATTATCTCTCAACCCCAACAGAGGAGGAGAGATCTAGGGGTCTGAAGATGTGGGGATTTTATGACCCCTCACGCCCCTGGTAAATCTCAGGCCACAAACAAATTCCTTTGTCCTGTTACTATGGAGAACCAGCTTCAGAACATTAAACATGAAATAAAGGGACTTTGGAACAATGGTTTCCATCAGCCACAATGGTGGTCATGACGATAGATGGAATATGAAAATGTATGTCATTTTTCTTTTGTTATTAAAGGTTAATAGATGACATTATTACGAAAACATTGTAACGTGAAGAGTTTTACTAGTATATGTTTGATGTTTATATATTATACGTTGTGTGGAAAATGTCCAAATCAAAAGGAATGTTTTGGTAAAGATGAAATGTGAAATTAGTTGTCTAAAATTGGATTTGAGAAAATCCTACACCTTACTCTTAACTTGGTACGCCCAGAGAATTGCCCTAAAGGTGGTTACCCCCACTCTGACACGAGGGTATAAAACCTGTGAGTAAAGAATTTACAGATAAGACTACGTGACCCAAGCTGCAGCCAAGGTCTAACAAGTAAACGAACCCAGAACGCAACACAAGTTTGAAGACAAATAAATATTTTTCTACCCAAGCTACGGATGCGTAGCTGTGTCTAAGCGGGTGAATTCAAGCCGGACCTCCTAGCATCCAATCCCAGCGAATCGTGGTATCTAAACGGTTTCATTCCTATGCTGTGAGCTCTGACCTACAGAGCTGTCTGTCCTCAGAAGACCCCTTCCAGAGCAAGGGTGAGGGAACAGACTCCTAAGCCAAAAGAACACTGACATCGTGAGGACGACCAGAAAGGTGCACCAGAGAAGTGCGTCATCGAGCAGCCTGAACGGTCCTCTGAACGGTCCACGCAGAGAATCCTCGGAGATCTTCCCCACGTAATTACATCATTATATTCTGACCCATAAGAGCGGCACTTTGGGGCAAGGCTAGGGTTTGAATAGCATAGCTGACAAATTCACCCAAATGTATATTTCTCTCGTGTACTTTCTTTTTCCTCTCTCTCTTTGAAATCCCCATTTTGGGTACCATGCGCCATAGTGTGTTGGCCTGTTATACTAAGTTCTAATCAATAGCCTATAATGTGTTTTGTCTATGTGTATATTTTATCATCATTTTAGCTTTCTAGTAAATAAATATTCAACTAAGCTTGGTGTGGTACGAACTCATTGGTGAGACACGGGTTCGTGCAGATTCACTGACTATACGACGTTCAGAATGAGAATGTAGAGGTAAATTAGTGGCTGTTAGCGGCTGTTGTAAAATCGATATTCTGATATTCTTTGAGTGAATTTGGGAAATAGAAACTCAATAAAAACTCAATAAAACTAGTTTTCCCGTGTTGCCACAGGTTAATGAGTTAACAATTGCTTGATTCAGTTAATTGATTCAGGTTTTTATTTTTTCACTTACATACATAATACATGTTGGGTTGCACTCTGTTCCTTCTCCATATCCTGTCACTAATTGATTTTTCTGTTGCCGTAATTAAGCATGATACCGGATAATGATCCGATATCACTATGTCATGGATTTTTTAACCCAGTTAATTGTTGAGAGCATTTTGGGAAATAAAAATGTAGTTCAATTCTTGAATAGCTTTTCTTTTGTAGTATCCAGGTGCCTTGTAAATTATTTGTATAGATTACATTTTTCAGGCTCTTTCCTTGAATATGCCTTTTTTATTGTTACATCTGTCAATCTTATCAAATGATTTAGGTCGACTGCTAAAATAATTGTTCCTGTCTGGATTTGATCTAATATACTGTAGCTTGAATTATATCTAAAAGCACCAGTGTGTTCTCCAACTCATAAAACATTTTAGACAAAGGCTCACTGCCATTTTCCTCGCAAGGTGAGGTATTGAAAACAAGGGTATCAATAATATGGAAGCCTATTTTTTAAATAGAAAATAAATATGACTTTTTAAAGAATTTCGACCAACTGGGGGGTTTAGGGTCACCAAGGGAGTACCCCAAGGCTCGATCCTAGGCCCCACGCTCTTCTCAATTTACATCAACAACATATCTCAGGTAGTAGGAATCTCTCTCATCCATTTATAGGCAGATGATACAGTCTTATACTCAGCTGGCCCCTCCCTGAATGTTGTGTTAAACGCTCTACAACAAAGCTTTCTTGTGGTCCAGCAAGCTTTCTCTGCCCTTAACCTTGTTCTGAACACCTCCAAAATAAAGGTCATGTGGTTTGGTAAGAAGAATGCCCCTCTCCCCACAGGTGTACTTACTACCTCTGAGGGTTTAGAGTTTGAGGTAGTCACCTCATACAAGTACTTGGGAGTATGGCTAGACTGTACACTGTCCTTCTCTCAGCACATATCAAAGCTGCTGTCTAAAGTTACATCTAGACTTGGTTTTGTCTATCGTAATCACTCCTCTTTCACCCCAGCTGCCAAACTAACCCTGATTCAGATGACCATCCTACCCATGCTAGATTACGGAGACGTAATTTATAGATCGGCAGGTAAGGGTGTTCTCGAGCAGCTAGATGTGCTTTACTATTTGCCACCAATGCTCCTTATAGGACACATCACTGCACTCTTTTCTCCTCTGTAAACGGGAAATCTCTGTATACCCGTCGCAAGACCCATTGGTTGATGCTTATTCATAAAACCTTTTTAGGTCTCACTCCCCCCTATCTGAGATATCTACTGCAGCCCTCATCCTCCACATACAACACCCGTTCTGCCAGTCACATTCTGTTAAAGGTCCCCAAAGCACACACATCCCTGTGTCGCTCGTCTTTTCAGGTCACTGCAGCTAGCGGCTGGAACGAGCTGCAAGAAACACTCAAACTGGACAGTTTTATCTCCATCTCTTCATTCAAAGACTCAATCATGGACACTCTTACTGACAGTTGTGGCTGCTTTGCGTGATGTATTGTTGTCTGTACCTTATTTTGCTGTTGTCTGTGCCCAATAATGTTTGTACCATGTTTTGTTCTGTTACAATGTTGTGCTGATGCCATGTTGTGTTGCTACCATGTTGTTGTCATGTTGTGTTGCTACCATGCTGTGTTGTCATGTGATGCTGCCATGCTATGTTGTGTTAGGTCTCTTATGTAGTGTTGTGTTGTCTCTCTTGTCGTGATGTGTGTTCTGTCCTCGTTTTTTATTTTATTTTTAATCCCAGCCCCCGTCCCCGCAGAAGGCCTTTTGCCTTTTGGTAGGCCGTCATTGTAAATAAGAATTTGTTCTTAACTGACTTGCCTAGTTAAATAAATGGTTAAACATGTCCAGAATCACACACACACACAAACACACTACACACACACATTTGGTTGGTTCCTGGGGGATGTAGTTGGGGTGTTAGGCTGGAGCTGTTGGGCTGCAGCTTTGAGCTGAGAGCTGACAGCAGAGCAGATAGAGCCAGCCTTAATCCAAAGAGGGAATGGAGCACGTCCCTACACAATTACACTGACAGGAATGGGGCCTGAGAGAGAGAGAAACACACACACACACACACACACACACACACACCCTGCAGCTACACACAAGTCCAGAGCTCATATCCATCTTTCTTTATGTCCTTCTGTTTCTAAACTATGAATCAAAAATGTTCTCCGTATGTTCAACAGAACACCCCCAGGCACAACTCACTCACTGTCAGCTGAAGTCAGTAGGATTACCTGTATTTGTGGGCAGAAACCAATAACGCATTGCTTTGAGTCCAACCTAAATCACCCACTCACCTTACCTCTTCAACAGGTACACCAACAGGTCCAGAAAGAAGTCTTTCAAAAGAAGTCTGTGCAGAAGACTGTGCTCCTTAGATTGAATTCAATATTTGTATAATTAGCCCCATGCTTTGATAATATTGCTTTTCTAGAGGGTGTTAAATCACTAATTTACAGTCAGTCTGAGTAAAGTACAGAAGAATAGTAGTCACATAATAATTAACATCAAAGGTTGCCCTAGGGCTTGTTCATATTTCTTATAATAGCTCAGTTGGTAAAGCTGTGTGTCTCAGTTGATAGCTGTTTTGACCCTTGCAACACCAAGGTTGTGGATTCAATTCCCACATGAGACCAGTTGAAAATGTATCCACTCACTACTGTACGTTGCTCTGGATAAAAGCATCTGCTCTGTGACTAAAATGTAATGTATGTCCTTGGTTCATGTTATACATGCTAAATTCTTGCACACTGCATCCCACAAAACTCAGACTGCAAGCTTCACAGCCATCCCAAGATGTAGGGAAGCTTTAGCTTGATCAACATCCACTGATCCAAAAGAGTGGTTGAGGAAAAGCATATATCTGTAAAAAAAAATATTACGAAAAAATGAGGGGTAATATATGCCAAGCTCAGCTTAAAAAACAACAACATTTCAATTGATCCCCTAAAGCTAGGCAGAATATTCTGAAACATTAAAGTTGTGTGTCAGGCATTCACCACTCGTTAAGCAGCAGTACTTTGATACATTCTCCATTGGAAGTGTGTCTTTGAACAGACCAGAGCTGTTTGAAATAATTTCCTCTGCTGGGCTGGCTGGGCGGAGGGGGTACCAGCGCCCGCATTCCTTCCACGCTCCATAGACCAACAACCACCAGGCTGCTGTTCACTGCACGCTGCCAGGCATACAGCTCATATGCTAATTTAATGATGGAATAATCCGAGTGGAGAGGGGTTCTGGAGAGAGCGCTACATTCCAGAATCAGGCAGATGTTTAGAAATGTACAGTCCTGCTGCTGCTGGCGGGGGCTGGGGTGGTGTAGTTGTGGTGGGGGTGGGTCATGGTGATAAACAACATTTTGGATTCCATTTTTTTTAGGTCATTCAGGTTGAAGATGTACATTGTGAGTTGCATTTGGCTTGCCTGGAGACTCAGAGTGTGGTAATTGTGTTTGGAATGCAGATGAAGCAGTGTAGGCAGCAGGCAGGGTTTATTTTCAGCATGATTTGGGGTAGTCTGATTAATCATGCTGTAATACACAATTTAATTGGTATACTGTACACAGCCTGAATGTAATGACTGCAAAATCTTGTAAATGTTCTCTACAAGCCAGAATGTTGAATGCAATTACATTTACTGTACCAAGTGGTCTGTGGTGTTGGTCCTTCAGATGGCCAACATTTTATGACAATATATCCAACTGAAAGTATTGTTTACCCAACTTTTTAGAGCGTCTGTTCTGAAGTTGAAATTTCTATCACCTGGCACATGCGCAAAACCATGTAAACACCTGCTGACTTCAGTTAGTATACATGCATTGCATGTACTTTCGTCTTGCATGAAGTCAGCTGATATTTACATGGTTTTATGCATGTGCCAGGTGATAGAAATGTCAACTTCAGTACTGGCACTCTAAAAATACTTTCCTGTGCATATTTTGTCTCAAATTTTGAGCAGCTAAAGGACAAACTGCACAAACAACATGCATAGCGCGCACAAGAAGAAAATACAAGCAAGTTCAAATGTAATTCAATTCAAGATTCTGGCTTGTGAGGAACATTTACATGATTTTGCTGTAATTAGTTTCAGGCTGTATATACCAATTCATTGTGTATTACAGCCTGATTAATCAAGTTCAAGTTTTATTGTCACATGCACAAGTACATTAAAATACTTAACTTGCACGCTCTACCCAATAGTGCAGTAATCAACATTAAAATATTATGCCTAATAAAAAATAAATGATAATAATATACACCACTTTTCAAAAGTTTGGAATCACTTAGAAATGTCCTTGTTTTTTAAAGAAAAACACACTTTTTGTCCATTAAAATAACATCAAATTGATCAGAAATACAGTGTAGACATTGTTAATGTTGTAAATGACTATGGTAGTTGGAAACAGCTGATGTTTTAATGGAATATCTACGTAGGCGTACAGAGGCCCATTATCAGCAATCATCACTCCTGTGTTTCAATGGCACGTTGTGTTAGCTAATCCACGGTTATAATTTTAAAAGGGTAATTGATCATTAGAAAACCCTTTTGTGATTATGTTAGTACAGCTGAAAACTGTTGTGCTGATTAAAGAAGCAATAAACTCAGCATTCTTTGAACTAGCTGAGTATCATGAGCATCAGCATTTGTGGGTTTGATTACAGGCTCAAAATGACCAAAAATAAAGAACTTTCTTCTGAAACTCGTCAGTCTATTTTTGTTCTGAGAAATGAAAGCTATTACATGAGAGAGAAATTGCCAAGAAACTGAAGATCTTGTACAACGCTGTGTACTACTCCCTTCACAGAACAGCGCAAACTAGCCCTAACCAGAACAGAAAGAGGAGTGGGAGGCCCCGGTGCACAACTGAGCAAGAGGACAAGTACATTAGTGTCTAGTTTGAGAAACAGACAGCTCACAAGTCCTCAACTGGCAGCTTCATTAAATAGTACCAGCAAAACACTTATCAACAGTGAAGATCAACAGCGAATAGGTGACTCGGGGAGGCTGGCCTTCAAGGCAGAGTTCCTCTGTCCAGTGTCTGTGTTCTTTTGCCCATCTTAATCTTTTCTTTTTATTGGCCAGTCTGAGATATGGCTTTTTCTTTGCAACACTGTCTACAGGGCCATCATCCCGGAGTCGCCTCTTCACTGTTGACGTTGAGACTGGTGTCTTGTTTCATGTGACTAATAAAATTTGATTTGATTTGATTATAAAGTGATTTGACGTCATTTTATCTGTGGCCAATGACCTTGACCCTTCTTGGATGGGCAAATATAATGTGAATATATGGCAGCACCCAAGAGGGCTTGAACTTTCTAGCTCTCCTGTCCACATGAGTGACGGAACACTGAGCCAATCATGGCAACTAGAGAAGATTACCAACCCTAACGCTCTTTATGTTCCACTGGCTGCCCCTACTTTTTCGAAGTAGTCACCCTTTGCCTTGATTACTTTTTCCGGCGTTTCCTCTTGGGAAGCCCAAGGATTGTTTCAGACGTACACAAAGAGCCCAGGGCAGATGAGTCAAAGTCGGAATTGAAGCCGGAATTGATTTTATTATCTGCCAATCTGATATTCAAACGTTAACATGTCTAGTAGGCTTCCAGGGAGGCTGGAGGCAAGGAATAAGGTGTAGAAATTGTGATTTTACGAACAAAATAATCACTGAATTCTAGCGGTAAATAAAAATTCTAAATAGGCAAAGGGACTTTGCCAAAGAAATCAAAGTCATAATTAACTCAATCCAAAATCAAGTTTCAAGTTTTAATGTCACATGCACATGTAGAGTGAAATACCTTTGTTGCAAGCTCTAAATCCAAAAATGCAGTAATCAATAACGATGTAATAGTAAAGATAAGGTAGAACAAAAACACACCAGGTAATTAAGTTGTCATACAATATGCCAGTGGCGGTGACCCTGACCCTGAGATTGCCTGCCGTTCTGTACCTTTTGACTCTGATCTGGTTTACTGACCTGTGCCTGCCCTTGACCTGTCATTTTGCATGCCCCTGGTCTAGTAATACACGTTTGATACTTCAACACTGTCTGCATCTGGGTCTTCCGTAAAACGTGATAGTACAAACTGGCCATGACTGACCCAGCAGACTTGGACCAACTCTGCAACGCCATCTCTTCCCAAGGAGCCACCATCGGAAGGCACGTGGAGTTGCTTCATGGTCTTATGGAAGGGTTCCAGACCTTGGCCGAACACAATGGCTGAGCGTTGAACTCATTGCTGGAGCAATTCCACTGGTTGCCTGTCAGGCAGCCTACCACTAACCTCTCATTCCCTCAGTAACCCGGCTGTTAGTAGCGCTGCCTCCACAGCCACCCTGGTTTCCCGCGAACCCCGCTTACCTCCCCCAGAAGGGCGTTTCTCGCTCAGTGTTCCCTCATTATTGAGCTGCAGCTCTCTTCCTTCCCCTCGGACCGCTCTAAGATAGCGTACCTCATCACGCTGATGTCCAGCAGGGCTCTCGCCTGGGCTACGGCAGTATTGGAACAGCAGTTGGCCGTATGCTTCAGCCTGGAGGAGTTTGTGGCGGAGGTAAAGAAAGTATCCAATGCTCCATTGTCTGGGAGAGAGGCTGCCGGAAGTTACTCGAGGCATCACGGAAGTCCCAGATGGTGCCGTTGCCGAGAGAACCTGAGGCTAGCCGAGTTTCCTCGAGAGTCTCCAAAGGCTGCCGATTCACCGCTTCCCGAGCCAATGCAACTAGGCAGAGCTAGGGTGTCTCCAGCTGAATTGCTATACAGGATTCACACTAAGAGATGCCTGTATCACGAGACTACTGTTCATTTCATCTCCACCTGTCCACTAAAAGACCAGGCTCACCAGTAGGAGCGAGTACTCCGGTGGGCCATACTCCGGTGAGCCCTACTCTGGTGGGCCATTTCCTCTCCCCTTATTCGCACCCCTTTTCATGCTGTTTTGCTGTGGGGAAACCAGTTTAAATTTCTATGGGTACCCATTGACACTGGGGCCGATGAGAGCTTTATGGACGCTATGCTGACGTCCGAGCTAGGCATCCCCACTCAGCCCCTTTCCATTCCCATGGACATTAGAGCACTGGACAGGTGAGCCATAGGCTGGGTCACCTACAATACCACCCCCATCAACATACGGGTGTCAGAGTACCAGAGTGAGACGATCCAATTCCTGCTCATTAGGTCTCCTCAGGTTCCCGTGGTACTGGGAATTTCTTGGCACCAGCCACACAATCCCCTTATTGACTGGTCTGCTGGTGCCATCATGGGTTGGAGCCCGTTCTGCCATGCTCAGTGCCTGACGTCAGCGCAGCCTGCCCCATTACATCTTCCTGGTGGCTTGGAAGTTGCCCCGGACCTCTCCGCCATTCCCGCGGAGCACCAGAACCTCCGAGAGGTGTTCAGTAAGATGACAGACAGTGACACATTCAATACCGTCTTGCACACTCTTGCCTGCATCTAGCTTATCTAGGGTGTAATCATTACTCCAACAGTTGCAAACGAGAGTTTCTATTGGACAAATTCAGTTATTTTTATCCCCATTTCATTTGCTTCTGTTTAAAAACGTTTTTCCACAGAATCGGTGGAATTAATACTCCCCTGATCATAGCAGCCACGTTGTATTCATTCTAGCCTCTATGCACTCTCCTTCTCTCATCTTTTCCCTTTGTTTGTGGCCTTCAATGTACCACACATCAGCTGTATGTGACCAGCCGAGCCAAACCATGTCATAACCGCTACACACAGCCTACATCATTGTCCCCATATTAGCTAAAGTAATGTACTCGTCAACATAGCTAATAGAACTAATGTGTAAACCCGCTACAGTCATGGAGTAACATTACAGTGTACATTACAGTCAGTAAGTAGTTACACCGGTGGGCCCCAGTGGCAATAACTTGTGTTGGATAGTCATAGCCAGCTAGCTAACATAGCATCCCTATAGTTTCAGCTGGGTGTTTGATCAACTGAACTAGACAGGTGTATTTGCTAGCTAAGTAAGTGAAACTGAAAGTGAATTTTTTTTAACGAAATCTCTCTTTGTCTTGCCTCTCCATTTTTTAATACATTTATTTTTTGAAAACTGTTGTCTTTCTCTCTCTTTGAGTCAACTACTCGCCACATGTTATGCACTGCAGTGCTAGCTAGCTGTAGCATATGCTTTCAGTACTAGAGTAATTCTCTGATCCTTTAATTGGGTGGACAACAAGTCAGTTCATGCTGCAAGATCTCTGATAGGTTGGAGGACGTCCTCCGGAAGCTAGCTGTCCTCCAGTTACACGATGGTGATACCCTACAGAGTTCTGTTGAGGCAAAACAGTGTGTTTTAATCAATTATTTGATTCCGTGAATATATTTAGTACAGTTTCATCTAAAAAGTATAACTTTTTTAACATTTCACTATTTACAAAAAAAAATTATAATTATCTGAAGAGCATAGTCCTCCCCTAACTCCTCTGAGGAACCTCCACTGATTAAAACCATGAAAATCTGGACAGTCCCCTGCTGATTATGGACCCATAAGTTCAATAAATTGTGACAATAAAATTGTCATAAATGTCAAAATATGAAATTAATGTGGAAAAAAACGAAATAATGGCAATAGGCAAAAGAATAACTCACGACAGCAATCCTTTAAATGTACTTACAGCAATCCTTTCAGTGAAACACACAAAAAAATATGAAATGCTTTGGATGCTTAATAAGTGACAACAAACAACAAATATATAAAGATAACTTTATTCCATTACTCAACCATATGAAAGCAGATCTAATTGAATGGAATAATCTTCCAAAAAATCTTATAGGTAGAATAAAACTCTTTAGAATGGCATGGCAGCCAAAGTTTTTGTATTTTTTCTGTTAATACTAATTACCCCACCGAAGACACAGCTTTTACTTGCGACATATAGTTAAATGCACTAAAGAGGAACAATGGGTATATATTAAAGATGTGCAATCTCATCCCCAGAATCTTTGTACGTGTCTATTTTCAAGAGGATATAGCTAAGAACATGAACTACTTCATAGTTAAAAACATTATAACAAGAACACTGTAATATATATTTATTTCTGCTTGTGATAATTTGGTTGGGCCAACTTTTCTCAGTGCTGTCTTGAGGCTTTGTTGGGTGAATCAAGCCTAAGAACCAGCTGGTTGAGGGGACACTTATCTATGGTCACTTTTTGGCATTTGAGGGCTTTGTAATTGTACTAGTAGGTGGGGGTCACTTGTGTTTAAATGATTATAGAATTTGGTGGCTCTTTTTGGATATCAATCAAAAGAGGGAATTGGCCTAATTCTGCTCTGCATGCATTGTTTTGAGTTTTTCTTTGTACTCTGAGGATGCTCTTATAGAATTCTGCATGCAGGATTTCTATTTGGTGTTTGTTCCATTTGTCAAATTCTTGTTTTGAAAGTGGACCTCACACTTTTCTCCCATATAGTGCAATTAGTACTATTATTGATTAAAATATTTTTTAATCAACATTTTCTATCTCTCTCTGTCTTTCTCTCTCTGAGCTATTGATCGGGTTTATGTAATGGCAGTGCATAATGTTATTGCCATGGTTTCTATATCTGTGTGTCAACATTGTGCTTTGTAACCTACCACTGTGCTTACGGTGGTATGGGGACATTTTAACTGAATGCCTTGCATCTCTCACACACACACGAACGCACACACATTCCATTGCAGAGAACCACATATAGACAAACACCCTACACTCTGCCCCCCCCCCATGCACACACACTCTCCCAAGCATGTGCACATTTTCCTGTACATATACTTACATTCCCCCCTGTACTGTTTGTGCCCACACACACAGACACATACACACACTCCCCCACACACACTCATTACCGGGAGCGGTTGAGCATGGCAGCATGATTGAAGTGCTGGTGTCATGCAGAGAGGGAAGAAAGGGCCTGTAAACACAGGATTATATGTTTCTGGCCTGTTATTGGTTTGCTGTTGCCGCATGCTAAATGACCACGCTTTCAACTAGACTGGTTCATAGGACTCGCTGTGTGAGAGTGTGTGTGTGTCTGTTAGTGTGCATACGTGCGTGCGTGAGATGGGGAGACAGAGAGAAAGAGAGGGAGAAAGCGAGTGAGACACCAGGTCCTTTGTATGCAGCATACATCAAAATTCAGCTATTTTAAACATCAATATTACATTTTTGTCCAGAGAGTAGCTGACAGTGATCATGGCACTATGGCCACCTTGTGTGTGTGTGTCTGTTAGGGATGGTCACAGTTATTTGAATATTCTAATATCCGAACGGACGTCAGTATTCGGTTACTTGTGTGAATATTCATGCATTTAAAAAAATAAATGATAGGCCCAATTAAAAGGCTAAATTAAATTAAAATATCCATGTAACATTGTTAATTACAAGGATATACCATGACATTTCAAATTCTTGATTTAATAAAAACAAACTTTTGAATGTAGTTTTTATGACATGCGTAGCCTTCAAACATGTGGCTTGTTTTTGTCAGCCAATTAAAGGGGCACTACAATCAAAGATTGTAATGGCCCCCCGAATACAACTGGTGTCCACTTTACAGTGAAATGCTTGCTTACGACCCTTTCCAAAAGATGCATAGTTGTAAGAATTGTCATGAAAAAATCAATAGAACTATCAAAAGAAGAATAAAATAAAATATATTTGTTATATTAAAGCTTTAATCTAAAAATGAATGAAATAAAAATCCTCTTTAATCTACACACATTAGCGCATAATGACAAAGTGACAACAGGTTTTTAGACATTTTTGCCACATTTGTTTATGTATTACAAATAAAAACCTGAAAAACCTGATTTACGTAAGTATTCAGACACTTTGCTATGAGACTCGAAATTGAGCTCAGGTGCATTCTGTTTCACATGAGCAACCTTGAGATGTTTCTACAACTTGATTGGAGTCCAGCTGTGGTAAATTCAATGATTTGGAAAGGCACACAGCTGTCTATATAAAGTACCACAGTTAACAGTGAATGTCATAGCAAGAACCAAGCCCTGAGGTCGAAGGAATTGTCCGTAGAGATCCGAGACAGGATTGTGTCGAGGCAACAGATCTGGGGAAGGGTGCCCAGAAATGTCTGCAGCATTGAAATTCCCCAAGAACACAGTGGCCTCTATAATCCTTAAATGGAAGAAGTTGGGAACCACCAAGACACTACCTATAGCTGGCTGTCTGGCCAAACTGAGCAATCGGGGGAGAAGGGCCTTGGTCAGGGAGGTGACCAAAAACCCAATGGTCACTCTGACCGAGCTCCAGAGTCCCTCTATAGAGATGGGAGAACCTTCCAGAAAGAGAACCATTTATGCAGCACTCCACCAATCAGGCCTTTATGGTAGAGTGTCCAGACAGAAGCCACTCCTTATAAAGTTATAAAGTGTAGTGTTTTGATAAAATGTTTGATAAATGAGGTAAACAGGTATGCCCTGGGTTACTATTGTTAGGTGTTATTCCCTGTGTGTTCTGTGTTTGTGAATGTGATATCAGAGTTGTGTGAGTGTGGAAATAAGTGTTCATCTGAAGTTTTGATAATAAGATATAGAAATGTGTATAATAAGCTGATTTAAATTTTGATAATAAGTTTCGATATGTAGCGTTATCTTGGGGTTCCGTCCATCACTGCCCGTTATAGAATATAAAGGGGTGGCATTGAGTGTGGGATGTTATTTTAGATAAGTAGCAGCGAAGTCTATAATTTATGGAAGTCTAGAGAACCCGCTGAGGATACGTGTGGAGCATTATTCCCATGACCGGCCGGGCAGTGTCCGGGAAACTAACGTTTTTGGGTTCCGATGGAGAGTCGTTGAAAACGCAAATGGATTGGTTGATGTGAGTACCTAGGATTTCTAACATTATGCATGGATTCTGTGAAGAAATGAAAATAATTTGAAATTGTATGTGTGCATAATCTATTACTGGAGATTTGATCAAGTAATGATGGGAATGAATAATTCTATGCAACTTAAACAAGCCATACATAGACGTATGGGTCATTTGTTAGAGGTAAGGTTAAAGCATGATATGACTGTCTACAGGATCTGCGAGATAGCCTCAGAAAAAGATTGGCATATGTGACTCATCACCTGGATTCAGTCTTATGTTGCAAAATGTGAAATTGTGTTTTTTTTTTACATTGGATAAATGTACACTGCATTTGAGGAACAATGGGAAAGTAATTCTGCTTTGAAAGTTGATCAACTTGTAAACTCATATTGGAGAAAATCACCTTTTAAATGTTTTGGTATCTAGTGAAGAGCTCTTCTTTGTCTACACCCATTCAGCATCGTTCACACCCTCTTAAGCTTTAGCCCCACCTGTCTCGTTTCGCTCTTGGAGCACACACGACGCTCTGGCCGATGATTTGTTTACCTCTGGATAACATGAAAACAGCCTAACCAGCTCTGCTGGCAACAATTTCATGGCGCTTTTTTGCAGATGTTTACTGACACTGGCCATATTCAATGGGTGTTGTACACACGTCACGTAACGTTAGCTAACGAGCCAGCCAGCTAACGTTAGCTAGTTAAACAACAATGAAAAAAGTGCCAACAATGCCTACCATTAGGCTATAACTAGAAAAGAAAACAGCTCTGGGAAACTATTAATAACCTCCGCTAGGGAGCCAGCCAGCTAACGTTAGCTAGCTAGCTAACAGTACACTTTAGCTTAAGTCATATAGCTAGCTAGCTAGGTTAACAATGAACCTAGCTAGGTAAACAACACTCTAACCATGGCAAGTAGCCTAGTGGCTAGAGCTTTGGACTAGTGACCGAAAAGTTGCAAGATCGAATCCCCGGGCTGACAAGGTAAAAATCTGTTGTTCTTCCCCTGAGCAAGGCAGTTAACCCACTGTTCCTAGGCCGTCATTGAAAATAAGAATTTGTTCTTAACTGACTAGTAAAATAATGGTAAAAAAATCAAATAAAAGATCACATATATCACGTAACATTATCTAACGAGCCAGCCAGCTAACGTTAGCTAGTTAAACAACAATGAACAACGTGCCAACAAATCCACAGTGCTGGGCGCTAACCAACCAGGTCCAATGTTAGCTAGCTAACATTAGGCTCTAACTAGAAAAGCAAACAGCTCTGGGAAACAAGTAATAATGTCAGCTAGGGAGCCAGCCAGCTAGCTAGCTAACAGTACACTTTAGCTTGAAATTAAAAAAAAATTGTCAAAATTCTAAACATGTAAAATCTGAAAATGTAGCAATCTAACGCTAGACTGTCTTACCTGTATACATCATCATGCATGATGGATGCGTCTCCCTGTCAGGAATGCCATACCACGGTTGCCCTTAGTTTGAAGATGAAATCCGGAGACAGGTGTTTTCTCCATCTCTTTAGCTATCATACTCTAATTCCACTGATTTCAAAACTTGATCCTCCAGAAAGCAACACTTATGCAGCTCCACTACACAATACATGTATAAAAAATTGGCATTCGACAGGATTACCAACACAGACTTACAAGCTCAAATAGACAGAAGCCTTCGAAACGGTAGACCAATCTGATCTCCTCTCTCGGCATGTCCAGCCCACAGATTATCTCAGCCAATCATGGCTAGTGGGAGGGTTGCTGTCTTTTTCTGTAGCTTAACCAACAAGGCTCATTATTTAAGAATTGTATTCGTATTTACAGATGGAATACAAGTTTGTTATTAAGGCACTTTAAATTTCACATGTTCGAGAAGGCATTTCTGATTTTTTTTTAAAATTACATTCAAACGGCTCTCCTGTGATGTCATGACTTGTGACATATGCCTAGTTTCCTGAATCCGGTTATATTCAAATCATTGAGAGAGGTGCAGAAATAACCATCATATATGTGGTGAAATATAGCAAAGCCATAGAGGCTCTAAAAAAAGCGCATGAGCATTCGGCTCGAATATGGTAAAAAAAACTAATCATGGCCAATATTCAGCAGCATTTCCCTGCTGACAGGACAATTCCAATCTAATAGAGAATTCATGGATGCAATTGTGACTTGCCACAATGACATTAATTAAAGAAGAGTCAAAAGCTCAATACACCAGCATATCGATGTTAGCGTTCTATCAGCGTAATCGCACTAACCGTATTACTTGTGAAGTAATTTGGGTATGTAGTATGCTTATTCGTCTTAAAATACAAATTCTTTGTTTTAACTAATTATGACAAATGTTATGAAAATGTTGAACAATGTTATAAAGTAAAGACATTTCAAATAAAGTTGCGTTATATGTTATGTTGGCTAACAGATTTGTTGGTTACGCTATCCTTATGAACCGCATAGCATATCATTTCTTCGAACTAGTATAGTAACTTTTCACATTATTCTTAGCTTAGATAAATGGTATAATCGTCGTGCGTTCTGAATGACCTTGTTAAATGGGGTGCTTGGTAAATTCGCTATGGCTATTTGTTCTGACTTCAGAGCATTCTTGTCTGAGTGTACCAGAGCACAGAATAACTGATGAATTTACCAACGGTCAACGCCCATTGAATATGGCTGGTGTCAATAAACGTTAGAGAAAAGAACGTAATTCAATTATTGCCAGCAGCACAGTTAGTCACGAATGCTTTGAATAACATGAAAAAAGCCTAACCAGCTCTGTTTGGGTGAGTAGAATGGTCAGAGTGAAGATGTGTTCTCTCATTTGTGTCTGGAAGTAACATCAGCTAGCAAGGTAGCCAACTTTAGCCAGTCAGCTTGGGTGCTTGACTGCCTATGTGAGAATCAAGGACAGTGGATATTAGGTAACATATTAACATTGACAGTATATATGGGCGAGAGCACGAATTATGTTTACAAATAGTCAAACTTTATATCACGCCGCATTTAAACAATCTGAAAATAGTGTACATTTGAGGGTTATGTGTTGATACAATATGTAGTGAATGTGTTATTTGCGTAAAAAAGACAAAGAAACTCATATGACAAACATAACCATATTAGTAAACTATTTGGTAGAGCAGGGTCACAGGACATCATATGGGAAAATACAACCAGCAAAACAAGAGATAACATAGTAATTATAGTGGCCTCCCTGTGAACAGAAGTTATGTTTGTTTTGACTATTAAAAAATATATAAAAATGTTGACCTGGTAATTGTGTTGTTATTATGTGCCAGACTGCAAACCATTATAATTGGGTTAATTGCAGGTTTTCCTTGTCATTTCATTAGCATTGGGTCTATGTTTCTGACTGAATCCTGCAATGTTTTCTTAGGTAGATATAGCAGCCAGTGTTTGTTTTAATATGTAAACTGAACATTTTAAAAGCTTGCTTTAGTTCGAATTGAAAGGCTAATTTATTCAACATTAATAGCAATTTTGAGGTAATACATTTTGTGTGGCCTAAATGGTCTGCTGGAATAACCTACTGAGAATGGAGTCGTATTTGAATCCCTGAATCATGAACTGAATACAAGCTTGTCAACAATTTCAAGTCTTTGTTTTATTACCTGTAGCCTAATCAGAAGAGACAGTTACCTAAATCAAAATAATTATAATAATAGCAGATAGGCAATTACGATAGAGCTGTGGCCATGATCATGATACAACTAGGTTACAACAGCAATGGATAGAAGTTGTGGGTAGTAAGAGGCTATAGTATTGTGCCCACCAAAATGTGTTTCTTCCTTAAGAATTGGCTGATGTATTTTATACATTTGCCACATTACTGATTAATCTTAAAATAATAGATGTTTAATAAGTGTGAAGAAGATGTTGGTATTAAAAATAGAGTAATATTGTTCAGGTAGACTACAATGAAAACATTGCCTTCTATTATTAAGGAGAGAATAATCATGTTTGGTTTCCTTTATTTTCATAAACCTTACGATGGGTGACAGTGACGAAAACGTTGATAAAGAGGGTTGATGTAAACTTAATGTGTTGGACAGTATGTGAATGGTAATATGTTATTAGTGGGGGGTTGGATAGCACTCTAATGATGCGATATTTTAGTAATTAGAAGAAGTTGGGGTTTCAAAACAAGGTTTAGTGATTGAGCCTTGAGATTGTAAAATAGATTGGCTGTGGTTGAAAGCGAGCAGGCAGTGGGCAATTTGAAGCAGAGGTATGATACATGTTATTTGACAGTTTCTGATTATTGTTGCTTGGTTCTGTAGTTTACGTAACACCAGTTAATTGGAGCAGGAAGGTAATGTAATTTAAAATGATAATCTATTTCCATTATGTGAACAGTGTCAAGTGTTTAAAGTGAATGTTTTAGTATTGAATATTGAGCTGATTGGATATTGAGCTGACGGGGCAACATTTTTGTATGTCCTAGATTTGTTCCAATAGGTTTTATATTTTCACTGAATTGATGCAACAGGTTACACTGATACGATACCCGGAAAGGCACTCAGGGATTGTTTACTTTGGAAGGTGTCTATTCCACTTAGTGGAACACTGTATTATTTGATGTGTCTGAGTAGGATTCTTTCTTCCAGCACTGATGGTAGTCCACTAGTATGTCTGTTAAGGTAGCTCCTACATTTTTTTTTACCATACATTATGAATATTTGTTAGTGTTTTAATACCAGGTCTGATTTATTGTGAGTGGTCTATTTTCATTTGGTTTTATTGGGTTTTTCATCTTAAACGGGCACACACATGGAATTTTCTGAAGTTTTATTTTCTTAGTTTAATTGAACAATAAATCAACTGAAAAAACTTACTGTAACCCTTGGATACAAAATGTATGACATGTTTCACTGTTTTAAAATAATTTGTCTAAAAGAGAAAGAAACACTTATTTGAAGGGTTTGAATGACCCTATATCCTGACTTTCTAGTGTGGTTTGATCACCCTCACTGGAAAGAATGAGAGACATAGGATGATGATTTAAAGGTCATTTGTAATACTGATAATTACTGAGAAGTTTATAATTAATGGTTATATGTGTGATTCGGACCATGAGAAGGATAGTCTCTAGTCTATTCTTACTATGAATTTATGGGGGAAAAATATTTATGGAGTTATGGGTAGTGATTTTAATTTGAGTTTATCATTTTAAATTGTTTTGTTTAGTTTAGCCAGCAGTCTTGTTGTTTTTACACATTAATCACTACTTGAGTCATGTGTCAAAATGGGGGAATTACCAGTCCTCTGAGATTTTTGGATTGAAGTTTACACACCTCGAGTGATATGTAGGAATGTATTGAATGATATATGAAGGAATATATTGTTGTTTGTTCTGTTTTGTTTCAATATAAATCTCACCAGATTGGGTCTGCTGGATGATGGGGAAAACTTCCTGAACCTG